>NW_027288592.1:0-163827 GCF_037038585.1 Patagioenas fasciata
TACCCCAAATCTAACCCTAAAATCTAAACCTAACCCCAAATCTAAACCTAAAATCTAAACCTAACCCAAATCTAAACCTAACCCCAAATCTAAACCTAAAATCTAAACCTAAAATCTAAACCTAACACCGAATCTAAACCTAAAATCTAACCTAACCCCAAATCTAAACCTAACCCACAAATCTAAACCTAAAATCTAAACCTAACCCCAAATCTAAACCTAAAATCTAAACCTAACCCCAAATCTAAACCTAACCCCAAATCTAACCTAAATCTAAACCTAACCCCAAATTTAAACCTAACCCCAAATCTAAACCTAAAATCTAAACCTAACCCCAAATCTAAACCTAACCCCAAATCTAAACCTAAAATCTAAACCTAACCCCAAATCTAAACCTAAAATCTAAACCTAAAATCTAAACCTAACCCCAAATCTAAACCTAAAATCTAAACCTAACCCCAAATCTAAACCTAACCCCAAATCTAAACCTAAAATCTAAACCTAACCCCAAATCTAAACCTAACCCCAAATCTAAACCTAAATCTAAACCTAACCCCAAATCTAAAGCTAAAATCTAAACCTAACCCAAATCTAAACCTAACCCCAAATCTAAACCTAAAATCTAAACCTAACCCCAAATCTAAACCTAACCCCAAATCTAAACCTAAAATCTAAACCTAACCCCAAATCTAAACCTTACCCAAATCTAACCCAAATCTAAACCTAAAATCTAAACCTAACCCCAAATCTAAACCTAACCCCAAATCTAAACCTAACCCAAATCTAAACCTAAAATCTAAACCTAACCCCAAATTTAAACCTAAAATCTAAACCTAACCCCAAATCTAAACCTAACCCCAATCTAAACCTAAAATCTAAACCTAACCCCAAATCTAAACCTAACCCCAAATCTAAACCTAAAATCTAAACCTAACCCCAATCTAAACCTAAAATCTAAACCTAACCCCAAATCTAACCCTAAAATCTAAACCTAACCCCAAGTCTAACCTAACTCCAAATCTAAACTAAAATCTGAACCTAACCCCAAATCCAAACCTAAATCTAAACCTAACCCCAAATCTAAACCTAACCCCAAATCTAACCTAAAATCTAAACCTACCCCAAATCTAAACCTAACCCCAAATCTAAACCTAAAATCTAAACCTAACCCAAATCTAAACCTAAAATCTAAACCTAAAATCTAAACCTAACCCCAAATCTAAACCTAAAATCTAAACCTAACCCCAAATCTAAACCTAACCCCATATCTAAACCTAAAATCTAAACCTAACCCCAAATCTAAACCTAAAATCTAAACCTAACCCCAAATCTAAACCTAACCCCAAATCTAAACCTAAAATCTAAACCTAACCCCAAATCTAAACCTAACCCAAATCTAAACCTAAAATCTAAACCTAACCCCAAATCTAAACCTAACCCCAAATCTAAACCTTAAATCTAAACCTAACCCCAAATCTAAACCTAAATCTAAACCTAACCCCAAATCTAAACCTAAAATCTAAACCTAACCCCAAATCTAAACCTAACCCCAAATCTAAACCTAAAATCTAAACCTAACCCCAAATCTAAACCTAAAATCTAAACCTAACCCCAAATCTAACCTAACCCCAAATCTAAACCTAAAATCTAAACCTAACCCCAAATCTAAACCTAAAATCTAAACCTAACCCCAAATCTAAACCTAACCCCAAATCTAAACCTAAAATCTAAACCCTAACCCAAATCTAAACCTAAAATCTAAACCTAACCCCAAATCTATACCTAAAATCTAAACCTAACCCCAAATCTAAACCTAACCCCAAATCTAAACCTAAAATCTAAACCTAACCCCAAATCTAACCCTAAAATCTAAACCTAACCCCAAATCTAAACATAAAATCTAAACCTAACCCCAAATCTAAACCTAAAATCTAAACCTAAAATCTAAACTAACACCGAATCTAAACCTTAAATCTAAACCTAACCCCAAATCTAAACCTAAAATCTAAACCTAACCCCAAATCTAAACCTAACCCCAAATCTAAACCTAAAATCTAAACCTAACCCCAAATCTAAACCTAAAATCTAAACCTAACCCCAAATCTAAACCTAACCCCAAATCTAAACCTAAAATATAAACCTAACCCCAAATTTAAACCTAACCCCAAATCTAAACCTAAAATCTAAACCTAACCCCAAATCTAAACCTTACCCCAAATATAAACCTAAAATCTAAACCTAACCCAAATCTAAACCTAAAATCTAAACCTAAAATCTAAACCTAACCCCAAATCTAAACCTAAAATCTAAACCTAACCCCAAATCTAAACCTAACCCCAAATCTAAACCTAAAATCTAAACCTAACCCCAAATCTAAACCTAACCCCAAATCTAAACCTAAAATCTAAACCTAAACCCAAATCTAAACCTAAAATCTAAACCTAACCCCAAATCTAAACCTAACCCCAAATCTAAACCTAAAATCTAAATCTAACCCCAAATCTAAACCTAAAATCTAAACCTAACCCCAAATCTAAACCTTACCCCAAATATAAACCTAACCCCAAATCTAAACCTAAAATCTAAACCTAACCCCAAATCTAAACCTAAAATCTAAACCTAACCCAAATCTAAACTAAAATCTAAACCTAAACCGAAATCTAACCCTAAAATCTAAACCTAACCCCAAATCTAAACCTAACCCCAAATCTAAACCTAAAATCTAAACCTAACCCCAAATCTAAACCTAAAATCTAAACCTAACCCCAAGTCTAAACCTAACCCCAAATCTAAACCTAAAATCTAAACCTTACCCCAAATATAAACCTAAAATCTAAACCTAACCCAAATCTAAACCTAAAATCTAAACCTAACCCCAAATCTAAACCTAACCCCAAATCTAACCTAAAATCTAAACCTAACCCCAAATCTAAACCTAAAATCTAACCTAACCCCAAATCTAAACCTAACCCCAAATCTAAACCTAAAATCTAAACCTAACCCCAAATCTAAACCTAAAATCTAAACTAACCCCAAATCTAAACCTAACCCCAAATCTAAACCTAAAATCTAAACCTAACCCCAAATCTAAACCTAACCCCAAATCTAAACCTAAAATCTAAACCTAACCCCAAATCTAAACCTAACCCCAAATCTAAACCTAAAATCTAAACCTAACCCCAAATCTAAACCTAAAATCTAAACCTAAACCCAAATCTAAACCTAAAATCTAAACCTAACCCCAAATCTAAACCTAACCCCAAATCTAAACCTAAAATCTAAACCTAACCCCAAATCTAAACCTAAAATCTAACCTAACCCCAAATCTAAACCTTACCCCAAATATAAACCTAACCCCAAATCTAAACCTAAAATCTAAACCTAACCCAAATCTAAACCTTACCCCAAATATAAACCTAAAATCTAAACCTAACCCAAATCTAAACCTAAAATCTAAACCTAACCCCAAATCTAAACCTAACCCCAAATCTAAACCTAAAATCTAAACCTAACCCCAAATCTAAACCTAACACCATATCTAAACCTAAAATCTAAACCAACCCCAAATCTAAACCTAAAATCTAAACCTAAAATCTAAACCTAAAATCTAAACCTAACCCCAAATCTAAACCTTAAATCTAAACCTAACCCCAAATCTAAAGCTAAAATCTAAACCTAACCCCAAATCTAAACCTAACCCCAAATCTAAACCTAAATCTAAACCTAACCCCAAATCTAAACCTAACCCCAAATCTAAACCTTAAATCTAAACCTAACCCCAAATCTAAAGCTAAAATCTAAACCTAACCCCAATCTAAACCTAACCCAAATCTAAACCTAAAATCTAAACCTAACCCCAAATCTAAACCTAACCCCAAATCTAAACCTAAAATCTAAACCTAACCCCAAATCTAAACCTAAATCTAAACCTAACCCCAAATCTAAACCTAACCCAAATCTAAACCTAAAATCTAAATCTAACCCAAATCTAAACCTAAAATCTAAACCTAACCCCAAATCTAAACCTAAAATCTAACCTAACCCCAAATCTAAACCTAACCCCAAATCTAAACCTAAAATCTAAACCTAACCCCAAATCTAACCCTAAAATCTAACCTAACCCCAAATCTAAACCTAAAATCTAAACCTAACCCAATTCTAAACCTAACCCAAATCTAAACCTAAAATCTAAACCTAACACCGAATCTAAACCTAAAATCTAAACCTAAAATCTAAACCTAACCCCAATCTAAACCTAAAATCTAAACCTAACCCCAAATCTAAACCTAAAATCTAAACCTAAAATCTAAACCTAACCCCAAATCTAAACCTAAAACCTAAACCTAACCCCAAATCTAAACCTAACCCCAAATCTAAACCTAAAATCTAAACCTAACCCCAAATCTAAACCTAACCCCATATCTAAACCTAAAATCTAAACCTAACCCCAAATCTAAACCTAAAATCTAAACCTAACCCCAAATCTAAACCTAACCCCAAATCTAAACCTAAAATCTAAACTAACCCCAAATCTAAACCTAACCCCAAATCTAAACCTAAAATCTAAACCTAACCCCAAATCTAAACCTTACCCCAAATCTAAACCTAAAATCTAAACCTAACCCCAAATCTAAACCTAACCCCAAATCTAAACCTAAAATCTAAACCTAACCTCAAATTTAAACCTAAAATCTAAACCTAACCCCAAATCTAAACCTAACCCCAAATCTAAACCTGAAATCTAAACCTAACCCCAATTCTAAACCTAACCCCAAATCTAAACCTAAAATCTAAACCTAACCCCAAATCTAAACCTAAAATCTAAACCTAACCCCAAATCTAAACCTAAAATCTAAACCTAACCCAAGTCTAAACCTAACCCCAAATCTAAACCTAAAATCTGAACCTAACCCCAAATCTAAACCTAAAATCTAAACCTAACCCCAAGTCTAAATCTAACCCCAAATCTAAACCTAAAATCTGAACCTAACCCCAAATCCAAACCTAAAATCTAAACCTAACCCCAAATCTAAACCTAACCCCAAATCTAAACCTAAAATCTAAACCTAACCCCAAATCTAAACCTAAAATCTAAACCTAAAATCTAAACCTAACCCCAAATCTAAACCTAAAATCTAAACCTAACCCCAAATCTAAACCTAAAATCTAAACCTAACCCCAAATCTAAACCTAACCCCAAATCTAAACCTAAAATCTAAACCTAACCCCAAATCTAAACCTAAAATCTAAACCTAACCCCAAGTCTAAACCTAACCCCAAATCTAAACCTAAAATCTAAACCTTACCCCAAATATAAACCTAAAATCTAAACCTAACCCCAAATCTAAACCTAAAATCTAAACCTAACCCCAAATCTAAACCTAACCCCAAATCTAAACCTAAAATCTAAACCTAACCCCAAATCTAAACCTAAAATCTAAACCTAACCCCAAATCTAAACCTTACCCCAAATATAAACCTAAAATCTAAACCTAACCCCAAATCTAAACCTAAAATCTAAACCTAACCCCAAATCTAAACCTAAAATCTAAACCTAAAATCTAAACCTAACCCCAAATCTAAACCTAAAATCTAAACCTAACCCCAAATCTAAACCTAAAATCTAAACCTAAAATCTAAACCTAACCCCAAATCTAAACCTAAAACCTAAACCTAACCCCAAATCTAAACCTAACCCCAAATCTAAACCTAAAATCTAAACCTAACCCCAAATCTAAACCTAACCCCATATCTAAACCTAAAATCTAAACCTAACCCCAAATCTAAACCTAAAATCTAAACCTAACCCCAAATCTAAACCTAACCCCAAATCTAAACCTAAAATCTAAACCTAACCCCAAATCTAAACCTAACCCCAAATCTAAACCTAAAATCTAAACCTAACCCCAAATCTAAACCTTACCCCAAATCTAAACCTAAAATCTAAACCTAACCCCAAATCTAAACCTAACCCCAAATCTAAACCTAAAATCTAAACCTAACCTCAAATTTAAACCTAAAATCTAAACCTAACCCCAAATCTAAACCTAACCCCAAATCTAAACCTGAAATCTAAACCTAACCCCAATTCTAAACCTAACCCCAAATCTAAACCTAAAATCTAAACCTAACCCCAAATCTAAACCTAAAATCTAAACCTAACCCCAAGTCTAAACCTAACCCCAAATCTAAACCTAAAATCTGAACCTAACCCCAAATCTAAACCTAAAATCTAAACCTAACCCCAAGTCTAAATCTAACCCCAAATCTAAACCTAAAATCTGAACCTAACCCCAAATCCAAACCTAAAATCTAAACCTAACCCCAAATCTAAATCTAACCCCAAATCTAAACCTAAAATCTAAACCTAACCCCAAATCTAAACCTAAAATCTAAACCTAACCCCAAATCTAAACCTAACCCCAAATCTAAACCTAAAATCTAAACCTAACCCCAAATCTAAACCTAAAATCTAAACCTAACCCCAAATCTAAACCTAACCCCAAATCTAAACCTAAAATCTAAACCTAACCCCAAATCTAAACCTAAAATCTAAACCTAACCCCAAGTCTAAACCTAACCCCAAATCTAAACCTAAAATCTAAACCTTACCCCAAATATAAACCTAAAATCTAAACCTAACCCCAAATCTAAACCTAAAATCTAAACCTAACCCCAAATCTAAACCTAACCCCAAATCTAAACCTAAAATCTAAACCTAACCCCAAATCTAAACCTAAAATCTAAACCTAACCCCAAATCTAAACCTAACCCCAAATCTAAACCTAAAATCTAAACCTAACCCCAAATCTAAACCTAAAATCTAAACCTAACCCCAAATCTAAACCTAACCCCAAATCTAAACCTAAAATCTAAACCTAACCCCAAATCTAAACCTAACCCCAAATCTAAACCTAAAATCTAAACCTAACCCCAAATCTAAACCTAACCCCAAATCTAAACCTAAAATCTAAACCTAACCCCAAATCTAAACCTAACACCATATCTAAACCTAAAATCTAAATCTAACCCCAAATCTAAACCTAAAATCTAAACCTAAAATCTAAACCTAAAATCTAAACCTAACCCCAAATCTAAACCTTAAATCTAAACCTAACCCCAAATCTAAAGCTAAAATCTAAACCTAACCCCAAATCTAAACCTAACCCCAAATCTAAACCTAAAATCTAAACCTAACCCCAAATCTAAACCTAACCCCAAATCTAAACCTTAAATCTAAACCTAACCCCAAATCTAAAGCTAAAATCTAAACCTAACCCCAAATCTAAACCTAACCCCAAATCTAAACCTAAAATCTAAACCTAACCCCAAATCTAAACCTAACCCCAAATCTAAACCTAAAATCTAAACCTAACCCCAAATCTAAACCTAAAATCTAAACCTAACCCCAAATCTAAACCTAACCCCAAATCTAAACCTAAAATCTAAATCTAACCCCAAATCTAAACCTAAAATCTAAACCTAACCCCAAATCTAAACCTAAAATCTAAACCTAACCCCAAATCTAAACCTAACCCCAAATCTAAACCTAAAATCTAAACCTAACCCCAAATCTAACCCTAAAATCTAAACCTAACCCCAAATCTAAACCTAAAATCTAAACCTAACCCCAATTCTAAACCTAACCCCAAATCTAAACCTAAAATCTAAACCTAACACCGAATCTAAACCTAAAATCTAAACCTAACCCCAAATCTAAACCTAACCCCAAATCTAAACCTAAAATCTAAACCTAACCCCAAATCTAAACCTAAAATCTAAACCTAACCCCAAATCTAAACCTTACCCCAAATATAAACCTAAAATCTAAACCTAACCCCAAATCTAAACCTAAAATCTAAACCTAACCCCAAATCTAAACCTAAAATCTAAACCTAAAATCTAAACCTAACCCCAAATCTAAACCTAAAATCTAAACCTAACCCCAAATCTAAACCTAAAATCTAAACCTAAAATCTAAACCTAACCCCAAATCTAAACCTAAAACCTAAACCTAACCCCAAATCTAAACCTAACCCCAAATCTAAACCTAAAATCTAAACCTAACCCCAAATCTAAACCTAACCCCATATCTAAACCTAAAATCTAAACCTAACCCCAAATCTAAACCTAAAATCTAAACCTAACCCCAAATCTAAACCTAACCCCAAATCTAAACCTAAAATCTAAACCTAACCCCAAATCTAAACCTAACCCCAAATCTAAACCTAAAATCTAAACCTAACCCCAAATCTAAACCTTACCCCAAATCTAAACCTAAAATCTAAACCTAACCCCAAATCTAAACCTAACCCCAAATCTAAACCTAAAATCTAAACCTAACCTCAAATTTAAACCTAAAATCTAAACCTAACCCCAAATCTAAACCTAACCCCAAATCTAAACCTGAAATCTAAACCTAACCCCAATTCTAAACCTAACCCCAAATCTAAACCTAAAATCTAAACCTAACCCCAAATCTAAACCTAAAATCTAAACCTAACCCCAAATCTAAACCTAAAATCTAAACCTAACCCCAAGTCTAAACCTAACCCCAAATCTAAACCTAAAATCTGAACCTAACCCCAAATCTAAACCTAAAATCTAAACCTAACCCCAAGTCTAAATCTAACCCCAAATCTAAACCTAAAATCTGAACCTAACCCCAAATCCAAACCTAAAATCTAAACCTAACCCCAAATCTAAACCTAACCCCAAATCTAAACCTAAAATCTAAACCTAACCCCAAATCTAAACCTAAAATCTAAACCTAACCCCAAATCTAAACCTAACCCCAAATCTAAACCTAAAATCTAAACCTAACCCCAAATCTAAACCTAAAATCTAAACCTAACCCCAAATCTAAACCTAACCCCAAATCTAAACCTAAAATCTAAACCTAACCCCAAATCTAAACCTAACCCCAAATCTAAACCTAAAATCTAAACCTAACCCCAAATCTAACCCTAAAATCTAAACCTAACCCCAAATCTAAACCTAAAATCTAAACCTAACCCCAAATCTAAACCTAACCCCAAATCTAAACCTAAAATCTAAACCTAAAATCTAAACCTAACACCGAATCTAAACCTAAAATCTAAACCTAACCCCAAATCTAAACCTAACCCCAAATCTAAACCTAAAATCTAAACCTAACCCCAAATCTAAACCTAAAATCTAAACCTAACCCCAAATCTAAACCTAACCCCAAATCTAAACCTAAAATCTAAACCTAACCCCAAATTTAAACCTAACCCCAAATCTAAACCTAAAATCTAAACCTAACCCCAAATCTAAACCTAACCCCAAATCTAAACCTAAAATCTAAACCTAACCCCAAATCTAAACCTAAAATCTAAACCTAAAATCTAAACCTAACCCCAAATCTAAACCTAAAATCTAAACCTAACCCCAAATCTAAACCTAACCCCAAATCTAAACCTAAAATCTAAACCTAACCCCAAATCTAAACCTAACCCCAAATCTAAACCTAAAATCTAAACCTAACCCCAAATCTAAACCTAAAATCTAAACCTAACCCCAAATCTAAACCTAACCCCAAATCTAAACCTAAAATCTAAACCTAACCCCAAATCTAAACCTAACCCCAAATCTAAACCTAAAATCTAAACCTAACCCCAAATCTAAACCTTACCCCAAATCTAAACCTAAAATCTAAACCTAACCCCAAATCTAAACCTAACCCCAATTCTAAACCTAACCCCAAATCTAAACCTAAAATCTAAACCTAACCCCAAATTTAAACCTAAAATCTAAACCTAACCCCAAATCTAAACCTAACCCCAAATCTAAACCTAAAATCTAAACCTAACCCCAAATCTAAACCTAACCCCAAATCTAAACCTAAAATCTAAACCTAACCCCAAATCTAAACCTAAAATCTAAACCTAACCCCAAATCTAAACCTAAAATCTAAACCTAACCCCAAGTCTAAACCTAACTCCAAATCTAAACCTAAAATCTGAACCTAACCCCAAATCCAAACCTAAAATCTAAACCTAACCCCAAATCTAAACCTAACCCCAAATCTAAACCTAAAATCTAAACCTAACCCCAAATCTAAACCTAAAATCTAAACCTAACCCCAAATCTAAACCTAACCCCAAATCTAAACCTAAAATCTAAACCTAACCCCAAATCTAAACCTAAAATCTAAACCTAAAATCTAAACCTAACCCCAAATCTAAACCTAAAATCTAAACCTAACCCCAAATCTAAACCTAACCCCATATCTAAACCTAAAATCTAAACCTAACCCCAAATCTAAACCTAAAATCTAAACCTAACCCCAAATCTAAACCTAACCCCAAATCTAAACCTAAAATCTAAACCTAACCCCAAATCTAAACCTAAAATCTAAACCTAACCCCAAATCTAAACCTAACCCCAAATCTAAACCTAAAATATAAACCTAACCCCAAATTTAAACCTAACCCCAAATCTAAACCTAAAATCTAAACCTAACCCCAAATCTAAACCTTACCCCAAATATAAACCTAAAATCTAAACCTAACCCCAAATCTAAACCTAAAATCTAAACCTAAAATCTAAACCTAACCCCAAATCTAAACCTAAAATCTAAACCTAACCCCAAATCTAAACCTAACCCCAAATCTAAACCTAAAATCTAAACCTAACCCCAAATCTAAACCTAACCCCAAATCTAAACCTAAAATCTAAACCTAAACCCAAATCTAAACCTAAAATCTAAACCTAACCCCAAATCTAAACCTAACCCCAAATCTAAACCTAAAATCTAAATCTAACCCCAAATCTAAACCTAAAATCTAAACCTAACCCCAAATCTAAACCTTACCCCAAATATAAACCTAACCCCAAATCTAAACCTAAAATCTAAACCTAACCCCAAATCTAAACCTAAAATCTAAACCTAACCCCAAATCTAAACCTAACCCCAAATCTAAACCTAACCCCAAATCTAAACCTAAAATCTAAACCTAACCCCAAATCTAAACCTAAAATCTAAACCTAACCCCAAATTTAAACCTAAAATCTAAACCTAACCCCAAATCTAAACCTGAAATCTAAACCTAACCCCAAATCTATACCTAACCCCAAATCTAAACCTAAAATCTAAACCTAACCCCAAATCTAAACCTAACCCCAAATCTAAACCTAAAATCTAAACCTAACCCCAAATCTAAACCTAACCCCAAATCTAAACCTAAAATCTAAACCTAACCCCAAATCTAAACCTAAAATCTAAACCTAAACCCAAACCTAAACCTAACCCCAAATCTAAACCTAAAATCTAAACCTAACCCCAAATCTAAACCTAACCCCATATCTAAACCTAAAATCTAAACCTAACCCCAAATGTAAACCTAAAATCTAAACCTAACCCCAAATCTAAACCTAAAATCTAAACCTAACCCCAAATCTAAACCTTACCCCAAATCTAAACCTAAAATCTAAACCTAACCCCAAATCTAAACCAAAAATCTAAACCTAACCCCAAATCTAAATCTAACCCCAAATCTAAACCTAAAATCTAAACCTAACCCCAAATCTAAACCTAAAATCTAAACCTAAACCCAAATCTAAACCTAAAATCTAAACCTAACCCCAAATCTAAACCTAACCCCAAATCTAAACCTAAAATCTAAACCTAACCCCAAATCTAAACCTAAAATCTAAACCTAAACCCAAATCTAACCCTAAAATCTAAACCTAACCCCAAATCTAAACCTAACCCCAAATCTAAACCTAAAATCTAAACCTAACCCCAAATCTAAACCTAAAATCTAAACCTAAACCCAAGTCTAAACCTAACCCCAAATCTAAACCTAAAATCTAAACCTAACCCCAAATCTAAACCTAAAATCTAAACCTAACCCCAAATCTAAACCTAACCCCAAATCTAAACCTAAAATCTAAACCTAACCCCAAATCTAAACCTAAAATCTAAACCTAACCCCAAATCTAAACCTAACCCCAAATCTAAACCTAAAATCTAAACCTAACCCCAAATCTAAACCTAACCCCAAATCTAAACCTAAAATCTAAACCTAACCCCAAATCTAAACCTAAAATCTAAACCTAACCCCAAATCTAAACCTAACCCCAAATCTAAACCTAAAATCTAAACCTAACCCCAAATCTAAACCTAAAATCTAAACCTAACCCCAAATTTAAACCTAAAATCTAAACCTAACCCCAAATCTAAACCTGAAATCTAAACCTAACCCCAAATCTAAACCTAACCCCAAATCTAAACCTAAAATCTAAACCTAACCCCAAATCTAAACCTAACCCCAAATCTAAACCTAAAATCTAAACCTAACCCCAAATCTAAACCTAAACCCAAATCTAAACCTAAAATCTAAACCTAACCCCAAATCTAAACCTAAAATCTAAACCTAACCCCAAATCTAAACCTAACCCCAAATCTAAACCTAAAATCTAAACCTAACCCCAAATCTAAACCTAAAATCTAAACCTAACCCCAAATCTAAACCTAACCCCAAATCTAAACCTAAAATCTAAACCTAACCCCAAATCTAAACCTAAAATCTAAACCTAACCCCAAATCTATACCTAAAGTCTAAACCTAACCCCAAATCTAAACCTAACCCCAAATCTAAACCTAAAATCTAAACCTAACCCCAAATCTAACCCTAAAATCTAAACCTAACCCCAAATCTAAACATAAAATCTAAACCTAACCCCAAATCTAAACCTAAAATCTAAACCTAAAATCTAAACCTAACACCGAATCTAAACCTTAAATCTAAACCTAACCCCAAATCTAAACCTAAAATCTAAACCTAACCCCAAATCTAAACCTAACCCCAAATCTAAACCTAAAATCTAAACCTAACCCCAAATCTAAACCTAAAATCTAAACCTAACCCCAAATCTAAACCTAACCCCAAATCTAAACCTAAAATATAAACCTAACCCCAAATTTAAACCTAACCCCAAATCTAAACCTAAAATCTAAACCTAACCCCAAATCTAAACCTTACCCCAAATATAAACCTAAAATCTAAACCTAACCCCAAATCTAAACCTAAAATCTAAACCTAAAATCTAAACCTAACCCCAAATCTAAACCTAAAATCTAAACCTAACCCCAAATCTAAACCTAACCCCAAATCTAAACCTAAAATCTAAACCTAACCCCAAATCTAAACCTAACCCCAAATCTAAACCTAAAATCTAAACCTAAACCCAAATCTAAACCTAAAATCTAAACCTAACCCCAAATCTAAACCTAACCCCAAATCTAAACCTAAAATCTAAATCTAACCCCAAATCTAAACCTAAAATCTAAACCTAACCCCAAATCTAAACCTAACCACAAATCTAAACCTAACCCCAAATCTAAACCTAAAATCTAAACCTAACCCCAAATCTAAACCTTACCCCAAATATAAACCTAAAATCTAAACCTAACCCCAAATCTAAACCTAAAATCTAAACCTAACCCCAAATCTAAACCTAAAATCTAAACCTAACCCCAAATCTAAACCTAACCCCAAATCTAAACCTAAAATCTAAACCTAACCCCAAATCTAAACCTAACCCCAAATCTAAACCTAAAATCTAAACCTAACCCCAAATTTAAACCTAAAATCTAAACCTAACCCCAAATCTAAACCTGAAATCTAAACCTAACCCCAAATCTATACCTAACCCCAAATCTAAACCTAAAATCTAAACCTAACCCCAAATCTAAACCTAACCCCAAATCTAAACCTAAAATCTAAACCTAACCCCAAATCTAAACCTAACCCCAAATCTAAACCTAAAATCTAAACCTAACCCCAAATCTAAACCTAAAATCTAAACCTAAACCCAAACCTAAACCTAACCCCAAATCTAAACCTAAAATCTAAACCTAACCCCAAATCTAAACCTAACCCCATATCTAAACCTAAAATCTAAACCTAACCCCAAATGTAAACCTAAAATCTAAACCTAACCCCAAATCTAAACCTAAAATCTAAACCTAACCCCAAATCTAAACCTTACCCCAAATCTAAACCTAAAATCTAAACCTAACCCCAAATCTAAACCAAAAATCTAAACCTAACCCCAAATCTAAATCTAACCCCAAATCTAAACCTAAAATCTAAACCTAACCCCAAATCTAAACCTAAAATCTAAACCTAAACCCAAATCTAAACCTAAAATCTAAACCTAACCCCAAATCTAAACCTAACCCCAAATCTAAACCTAAAATCTAAACCTAACCCCAAATCTAAACCTAAAATCTAAACCTAAACCCAAATCTAACCCTAAAATCTAAACCTAACCCCAAATCTAAACCTAACCCCAAATCTAAACCTAAAATCTAAACCTAACCCCAAATCTAAACCTAAAATCTAAACCTAAACCCAAGTCTAAACCTAACCCCAAATCTAAACCTAAAATCTAAACCTAACCCCAAATCTAAACCTAAAATCTAAACCTAACCCCAAATCTAAACCTAACCCCAAATCTAAACCTAAAATCTAAACCTAACCCCAAATCTAAACCTAAAATCTAAACCTAACCCCAAATCTAAACCTAACCCCAAATCTAAACCTAAAATCTAAACCTAACCCCAAATCTAAACCTAACCCCAAATCTAAACCTAAAATCTAAACCTAACCCCAAATCTAAACCTAAAATCTAAACCTAACCCCAAATCTAAACCTAACCCCAAATCTAAACCTAAAATCTAAACCTAACCCCAAATCTAAACCTAAAATCTAAACCTAACCCCAAATTTAAACCTAAAATCTAAACCTAACCCCAAATCTAAACCTGAAATCTAAACCTAACCCCAAATCTAAACCTAACCCCAAATCTAAACCTAAAATCTAAACCTAACCCCAAATCTAAACCTAACCCCAAATCTAAACCTAAAATCTAAACCTAACCCCAAATCTAAACCTAAACCCAAATCTAAACCTAAAATCTAAACCTAACCCCAAATCTAAACCTAAAATCTAAACCTAAACCCAAACCTAAACCTAACCCCAAATCTAAACCTAAAATCTAAACCTAACCCCAAATCTAAACCTAACCCCATATCTAAACCTAAAATCTAAACCTAACCCCAAATGTAAACCTAAAATCTAAACCTAACCCCAAATCTAAACCTAAAATCTAAACCTAACCCCAAATCTAAACCTTACCCAAAATCTAAACCTAAAATCTAAACCTAACCCCAAATCTAAACCAAAAATCTAAACCTAACCCCAAATCTAAATCTAACCCCAAATCTAAACCTAAAATCTAAACCTAACCCCAAATCTAAACCTAAAATCTAAACCTAAACCCAAATCTAAACCTAAAATCTAAACCTAACCCCAAATCTAAACCTAACCCCAAATCTAAACCTAAAATCTAAACCTAACCCCAAATCTAAACCTAAAATCTAAACCTAAACCCAAATCTAACCCTAAAATCTAAACCTAACCCCAAATCTAAACCTAACCCCAAATCTAAACCTAAAATCTAAACCTAACCCCAAATCTAAACCTAAAATCTAAACCTAACCCCAAGTCTAAACCTAACCCCAAATCTAAACCTAAAATCTAAACCTAACCCCAAATCTAAACCTAAAATCTAAACCTAACCCCAAAACTAAACCTAACCCCATATCTAAACCTAAAATCTAAACCTAACCCCAAATCTAAACCTAAAATCTAAACCTAACCCCAAATCTAAACCTAAAATCTAAACCTAACCCCAAATCTAAACCTTACCCCAAATATAAACCTAAAATCTAAACCGAACCCCAAATTTAAACCTAAAATCTAAACCTAACCCCAAATCTAAACCTAAAATCTAAACCTAACCCCAAATCTAAACCTAACCCCAAATCTAAACCTAAAATCTAAACCTAACCACAAATCTAAACCTAAGCCCAAATCTAAACCTAAAATCTAAACCTAACCCCAAGTCTAAACCTAACCCCAAATCTAAACCTAAAATCTGAACCTAACCCCAAATCCAAACTTAAAATCTAAACCTAACACCAAATCTAAACCTAACCCCAAATCTAAACCTAAAATCTAAACCTAACCCCAAATCTAAACCTAAAATCTAAACCTAACCCCAAATCTAAACCTAACCCCAAATCTAAACCTAAAATCTAAACCTAACCCCAAATCTAAACCTAAAATCTAAACCTAAACCCAAATCTAAACCTAACCCCAAATCTAAACCTAAACTCTAAACCTAACCCCAAATCTAAACCTAACCCCATATCTAAACCTAAAATCTAAACCTAACCCCAAATCTAAACCTAAAATCTAAACCTAACCCCAAATCTAAACCTAAAATCTAAACCTAACCCCAAATCTAAACCTAAAATCTAAACCTAACCCCAAATCTAAACCTAACCCCAAATCTAAACCTAAAATCTAAACCTAACCCCAAATCTAAACCTAACCCCAAATCTAAACCTAAAATCTAAACCTAACCCCAAATCTAAACCTAAAATCTAAACCTAAACCCAAATCTAAACCTAAAATCTAAACCTAACCCCAAATCTAAACCTAACCCCAAATCTAAACCTAAAATCTAAACCTAACCCCAAATTTAAACCTAAAATCTAAACCTAACCCCAAATCTAAACCTAAAATCTAAACCTAACCCCAAATCTAAACCTAACCCCAAATCTAAACCTAAAATCTAAACCTAACCCCAAATCTAAACCTAAAATCTAAACCTAACCCCAAGTCTAAACCTAACCCCAAATCTAAACCTAAAATCTGAACCTAACCCCAAATCCAAACCTAAAATCTAAACCTAACACCAAATCTAAACCTAACCCCAAATCTAAACCTAAAATCTAAACCTAACCCCAAATCTAAACCTAAAATCTAAACCTAACCCCAAATCTAAACCTAACCCCAAATCTAAACCTAAAATCTAAACCTAACCCCAAATCTAAACCTAAAATCTAAACCTAACACCAAATCTAAACCTAACCCCAAATCTAAACCTAAAATCTAAACCTAACCCCAAATCTAAACCTAAAATCTAAACCTAACCCCAAGTCTAAACCTAACCCCAAATCTAAACCTAAAATCTGAACCTAACCCCAAATCCAAACCTAAAATCTAAACCTAACACCAAATCTAAACCTAACCCCAAATCTAAACCTAAAATCTAAACCTAACCCCAAATCTAAACCTAAAATCTAAACCTAACACCAAATCTAAACCTAACCCCAAATCTAAACCTAAAATCTAAACCTAACCCCAAATCTAAACCTAAAATCTAAACCTAAACCCAAATCTAAACCTAACCCCAAATCTAAACCTAAAATCTAAACCTAACCCCAAATCTAAACCTAAAATCTAAACCTAAACCCAAATCTAAACCTAACCCCAAATCTAAACCTAAAATTTAAACCTAACCCCAAATCTCAACCTAACCCCATATCTAAACCTAAAATCTAAACCTAACCCCAAATGTAAACCTAAAATCTAAACCTAACCCCAAATCTAAACCTAAAATCTAAACCTAACCCCAAATCTAAACCTTACCCCAAATATAAACCTAAAATCTAAACCTAACCCCAAATCTAAACCTAAAATCTAAACCTAACCCCAAATCTAAACCTAACCCCAAATCTAAACCTAAAATCTAAACCTAACCCCAAATCTAAACCTAAAATCTAAACCTAACCCCAAATCTAAACCTAACCCCAAATCTAAACCTAAAATCTAAACCTAACCCCAAATCTAAACCTAAAATCTAAACCTAAACCCAAATCTAAACCTAAAATCTAAACCTAACCCCAAATCTAAACCTAACCCCAAATCTAAACCTAAAATCTAAACCTAACCCCAAATTTAAACCTAAAATCTAAACCTAACCCCAAATCTAAACCTAAAATCTAAACCTAACCCCAAATCTAAACCTAACCCCAAATCTAAACCTAAAATCTAAACCTAACCCCAAATCTAAACCTAAAATCTAAACCTAACCCCAAGTCTAAACCTAACCCCAAATCTAAACCTAAAATCTGAACCTAACCCCAAATCCAAACCTAAAATCTAAACCTAACACCAAATCTAAACCTAACCCCAAATCTAAACCTAAAATCTAAACCTAACCCCAAATCTAAACCTAAAATCTAAACCTAACCCCAAATCTAAACCTAACCCCAAATCTAAACCTAAAATCTAAACCTAACCCCAAATCTAAACCTAAAATCTAAACCTAAACCCAAATCTAAACCTAACCCCAAATCCAAACCTAAAATCTAAACCTAACACCAAATCTAAACCTAACCCCAAATCTAAACCTAAAATCTAAACCTAACCCCAAATCTAAACCTAAAATCTAAACCTAACCCCAAATCTAAACCTAACCCCAAATCTAAACCTAAAATCTAAACCTAACCCCAAATCTAAACCTAAAATCTAAACCTAAACCCAAATCTAAACCTAACCCCAAATCTAAACCTAAAATCTAAACCTAACCCCAAATCTAAACCTAACCCCAAATCTAAACCTAAAATCTAAACCTAACCCCAAATCTAAACCTAAAATCTAAACCTAACCTAAAATCTAAACCTAACCCCAAATCTAAACCTAAAATCTAAACCTAACCCCAAATCTAAACCTAAAATCTAAACCTAACCCCAAATCTAAACCTAACCCCAAATCTAAACCTAAAATCTAAACCTAACCCCAAATCTAAACCTAACCCCAAATCTAAACCTAAAATCTAAACCTAACCCCAAATCTAAACCTAACCCCAAATCTAAACCTAAAATCTAAACCTAACCCCAAATCTCAACCTAACCCCAAATCTAAACCTAAAATCTAAACCTAACCCCAAATCTAAACCTAACCCCAAATCTAAACCTAACCCCAAATCTAAACCTAAAATCTAAACCTAACCCCAAATCTAAACCTAACCCCAAATCTAAACCTAACCCCAAATCTAAACCTAAAATCTAAACCTAACCCCAAATCTAACCCTAAAATCTAAACCTAACCCCAAATCTAAACATAAAATCTAAACCTAACCCCAAATCTAAACCTAACCCCAAATCTAAACCTAAAATCTAAACCTAAAATCTAAACCTAACACCGAATCTAAACCTAAAATCTAAACCTAACCCCAAATCTAAACCTAACCCCAAATCTAAACCTAAAATCTAAACCTAACCCCAAATCTAAACCTAAAATCTAAACCTAACCCCAAATCTAAACCTAAAATCTAAACCTAACCCCAAATTTAAACCTAAAATCTAAACCTAACCCCAAATCTAAACCTAAAATCTAAACCTAACCCCAAATCTAAACCTAACCCCAAATCTAAACCTAAAATCTAAACCTAACCACAAATCTAAACCTAAGCCCAAATCTAAACCTAAAATCTAAACCTAACCCCAAATCTAAACCTAAAATCTAAACCTAACCCCAAATCTAAACCCCAAATCTAAACCTAACCCCAAATCTAAACCTAAAATCTAAACCTAACCACAAATCTAAACCTAAGCCCAAATCTAAACCTAAAATCTAAACCTAACCCCAAATCTAAACCTAAAATCTAAACCTAACCCCAAATCTAAACCCCAAATCTAAACCTAACCCCAAGTCTAAACCTAACCCCAAATCTAAACCTAAAATCTGAACCTAACCCCAAATCCAAACCTAAAATCTAAACCTAACACCAAATCTAAACCTAACCCCAAATCTAAACCTAAAATCTAAACCTAACCCCAAATCTAAACCTAAAATCTAAACCTAACCCCAAATCTAAACCTAACCCCAAATCTAAACCTAAAATCTAAACCTAACCCCAAATCTAAACCTAAAATCTAAACCTAAACCCAAATCTAAACCTAACCCCAAATCTAAACCTAAAATCTAAACCTAACCCCAAATCTAAACCTAACCCCATATCTAAACCTAAAATCTAAACCTAACCCCAAATCTAAACCTAAAATCTAAACCTAACCCCAAATCTAAACCTAACCCCAAATCTAAACCTAAAATCTAAACCTAACCCCAAATCTAAACCTAACCCCAAATCTAAACCTAAAATCTAAACCTAACCCCAAATCTAAACCTAAAATCTAAACCTAACCCCAAATCTAAACCTAACCCCAAATCTAAACCTAAAATCTAAACCTAACCCCAAATCTAAACCTAACCCCAAATCTAAACCTAACCCCAAATCTAAACCTAAAATCTAAACCTAACCCCAAATTTAAACCTAAAATCTAAACCTAACCCCAAATCTAAACCTAAAATCTAAACCTAACCACAAATCTAAACCTAACCCCAAATCTAAACCTAAAATCTAAACCTAACCACAAATCTAAACCTAAGCCCAAATCTAAACCTAAAATCTAAACTTAACCCCAAATCTAAACCTAAAATCTAAACCTAAACCCAAATCTAACCCTAAAATCTAAACCTAACCCCAAATCTAAACCTAACCCCAAATCTAAACCTAAAATCTAAACCTAACCCCAAATCTAAACCTAACCCCAAATCTAAACCTAAAATCTAAACCTAACCCCAAATCTCAACCTAACCCCAAATCTAAACCTAAAATCTAAACCTAACCCCAAATCTAAACCTAACCCCAAATCTAAACCTAAAATCTAAACCTAACCCCAAATCTAAACCTAAAATCTAAACCTAACCCCAAGTCTAAACCTAACCCCAAATCTAAACCTAAAATCTGAACCTAACCCCAAATCCAAACCTAAAATCTAAACCTAACACCAAATCTAAACCTAACCCCAAATCTAAACCTAAAATCTAAACCTAACCCCAAATCTAAACCTAAAATCTAAACCTAACCCCAAATCTAAACCTAACCCCAAATCTAAACCTAAAATCTAAACCTAACCCCAAATCTAAACCTAAAATCTAAACCTAAACCCAAATCTAAACCTAACCCCAAATCTAAACCTAAAATTTAAACCTAACCCCAAATCTCAACCTAACCCCATATCTAAACCTAAAATCTAAACCTAACCCCAAATGTAAACCTAAAATCTAAACCTAACCCCAAATCTAAACCTAAAATCTAAACCTAACCCCAAATCTAAACCTTACCCCAAATATAAACCTAAAATCTAAACCTAACCCCAAATCTAAACCTAAAATCTAAACCTAACCCCAAATCTAAACCTAACCCCAAATCTAAACCTAAAATCTAAACCTAACCCCAAATCTAAACCTAAAATCTAAACCTAACCCCAAATCTAAACCTAACCCCAAATCTAAACCTAAAATCTAAACCTAACCCCAAATCTAAACCTAAAATCTAAACCTAAACCCAAATCTAACCCTAAAATCTAAACCTAACCCCAAATCTAAACCTAACCCCAAATCTAAACCTAAAATCTAAACCTAACCCCAAATCTAAACCTAACCCCAAATCTAAACCTAAAATCTAAACCTAACCCCAAATCTAAACCTAACCCCAAATCTAAACCTAACCCCAAATCTAAACCTAAAATCTAAACCTAACCCCAAATCTAACCCTAAAATCTAAACCTAACCCCAAATCTAAACATAAAATCTAAACCTAACCCCAAATCTAAACCTAACCCCAAATCTAAACCTAAAATCTAAACCTAAAATCTAAACCTAACACCGAATCTAAACCTAAAATCTAAACCTAACCCCAAATCTAAACCTAACCCCAAATCTAAACCTAAAATCTAAACCTAACCCCAAATCTAAACCTAAAATCTAAACCTAACCCCAAATCTAAACCTAAAATCTAAACCTAACCCCAAATTTAAACCTAAAATCTAAACCTAACCCCAAATCTAAACCTAAAATCTAAACCTAACCCCAAATCTAAACCTAACCCCAAATCTAAACCTAAAATCTAAACCTAACCACAAATCTAAACCTAAGCCCAAATCTAAACCTAAAATCTAAACCTAACCCCAAATCTAAACCTAAAATCTAAACCTAACCCCAAATCTAAACCCCAAATCTAAACCTAACCCCAAATCTAAACCTAAAATCTAAACCTAACCACAAATCTAAACCTAAGCCCAAATCTAAACCTAAAATCTAAACCTAACCCCAAATCTAAACCTAAAATCTAAACCTAACCCCAAATCTAAACCCCAAATCTAAACCTAACCCCAAGTCTAAACCTAACCCCAAATCTAAACCTAAAATCTGAACCTAACCCCAAATCCAAACCTAAAATCTAAACCTAACACCAAATCTAAACCTAACCCCAAATCTAAACCTAAAATCTAAACCTAACCCCAAATCTAAACCTAAAATCTAAACCTAACCCCAAATCTAAACCTAACCCCAAATCTAAACCTAAAATCTAAACCTAACCCCAAATCTAAACCTAAAATCTAAACCTAAACCCAAATCTAAACCTAACCCCAAATCTAAACCTAAAATCTAAACCTAACCCCAAATCTAAACCTAACCCCATATCTAAACCTAAAATCTAAACCTAACCCCAAATCTAAACCTAAAATCTAAACCTAACCCCAAATCTAAACCTAACCCCAAATCTAAACCTAAAATCTAAACCTAACCCCAAATCTAAACCTAACCCCAAATCTAAACCTAAAATCTAAACCTAACCCCAAATCTAAACCTAAAATCTAAACCTAACCCCAAATCTAAACCTAACCCCAAATCTAAACCTAAAATCTAAACCTAACCCCAAATCTAAACCTAACCCCAAATCTAAACCTAACCCCAAATCTAAACCTAAAATCTAAACCTAACCCCAAATTTAAACCTAAAATCTAAACCTAACCCCAAATCTAAACCTAAAATCTAAACCTAACCACAAATCTAAACCTAACCCCAAATCTAAACCTAAAATCTAAACCTAACCACAAATCTAAACCTAAGCCCAAATCTAAACCTAAAATCTAAACTTAACCCCAAATCTAAACCTAAAATCTAAACCTAACCCCAAATCTAAACCTAAAATCTAAACCTAACCCCAAGTCTAAACCTATCCCCAAATCTAAACCTAAAATCTGAACCTAACCCCAAATCCAAACCTAAAATCTAAACCTAACACCAAATCTAAACCTAACCCCAAATCTAAACCTAAAATCTAAACCTAACCCCAAATCTAAACCTAAAATCTAAACCTAACCCCAAATCTAAACCTAACCCCAAATCTAAACCTAAAATCTAAACCTAACCCCAAATCTAAACCTAAAATCTAAACCTAAACCCAAATCTCAACCTAACCCCATATCTAAACCTAAAATCTAAACCTAACCCCAAATGTAAACCTAAAATCTAAACCTAACCCCAAATCTAAACCTAAAATCTAAACCTAACCCCAAATCTAAACCTTACCCCAAATATAAACCTAAAATCTAAACCTAACCCCAAATCTAAACCTAAAATCTAAACCTAACCCCAAATCTAAACCTAACCCCAAATCTAAACCTAAAATCTAAACCTAACCCCAAATCTAAACCTAAACCCAAATCTAAACCTAAAATCTAAACCTAACCCCAAATCTAAACCTAAAATCTAAACCTAAACCCAAATCTAACCCTAAAATCTAAACCTAACCCCAAATCTAAACCTAACCCCAAATCTAAACCTAAAATCTAAACCTAACCCCAAATCTAAACCTAACCCCAAATCTAAACCTAAAATCTAAACCTAACCCCAAATCTCAACCTAACCCCAAATCTAAACCTAAAATCTAAACCTAACCCCAAATCTAAACCTAACCCCAAATCTAAACCTAACCCCAAATCTAAACCTAAAATCTAAACCTAACCCCAAATCTAAACCTAACCCCAAATCTAAACCTAAAATCTAAACCTAACCCCAAATCTAAACCTAAAATCTAAACCTAACCCCAAATCTAAACCTAACCCCAAATCTAAACCTAAAATCTAAACCTAACCCCAAATCTAAACCTAAAATCTAAACCTAACCCCAAATCTAAACCTAACCCCAAATCTAAAACTAAAATCTAAACCTAACCCCAAATCTAAACCTAAAATCTAAACCTAACCCCAAATCTAAACCTAACCCCAAATCTAAACCTAAAATCTAAACCTAACCCCAAATCTAACCCTAAAATCTAAACCTAACCCCAAATCTAAACCTAAAATCTAAACCTAACCCCAAATCTAAACCTAACCCCAAATCTAAACCTAAAATCTAAACCTAACCACAAATCTAAACCTAAGCCCAAATCTAAACCTAAAATCTAAACCTAACCCCAAATCTAAACCTAAAATCTAAACCTAACCCCAAATCTAAACCTAAAATCTAAACCTAACACCAAATCTAAACCTAACCCCAAATCTAAACCTAAAATCTGAACCTAACCCCAAATCCAAACCTAAAATCTAAACCTAACACCAAATCTAAACCTAACCCCAAATCTAAACCTAAAATCTAAACCTAACCCCAAATCTAAACCTAAAATCTAAACCTAACCCCAAATCTAAACCTAACCCCAAATCTAAACCTAAAATCTAAACCTAACCCCAAATCTAAACCTAAAATCTAAACCTAAACCCAAATCTATACCTAACCCCAAATCTAAACCTAAAATCTAAACCTAACCCCAAATCTAAACCTAACCCCATATCTAAACCTAAAATCTAAACCTAACCCCAAATCTAAACCTAAAATCTAAACCTAACCCCAAATCTAAACCTAACCCCAAATCTAAACCTAAAATCTAAACCTAACCCCAAATCTAAACCTAAAATCTAAACCTAACCCCAAATCTAAACCCCAAATCTAAACCTAACCCCAAGTCTAAACCTAACCCCAAATCTAAACCTAAAATCTGAACCTAACCCCAAATCCAAACCTAAAATCTAAACCTAAAACCAAATCTAAACCTAACCCCAAATCTAAACCTAAAATCTAAACCTAACCCCAAATCTAAACCTAAAATCTAAACCTAACCCCAAGTCTAAACCTAACCCCAAATCTAAACCTAAAATCTAAACCTAACCCCAAATCTAAACCTAAAATCTAAACCTAAACCCAAATCTAAACCTAACCCCAAATCTAAACCTAAAATCTAAACCTAACCCCAAATCTAAACCTAACCCCATATCTAAACCTAAAATCTAAACCTAACCTCAAATCTAAACCTAAAATCTAAACCTAACCCCAAATCTAAACCTAACCCCAAATCTAAACCTAAAATCTAAACCTAACCCCAAATCTAAACCTAAAATCTAAACCTAACCCCAAATCTAAACCTAACCCCAAATCTAAACCTAAAATCTAAACCTAACCCCAAATCTAAACCTAACCCCAAATCTAAACCTAAAATCTAAACCTAACCCCAAATCTAAACCTAACCCCAAATCTAAACCTAACCCCAAATCTAAACCTAAAATCTAAACCTAACCCCAAATTTAAACCTAAAATCTAAACCTAACCCCAAATCTAAACCTAAAATCTAAACCTAACCCCAAATCTAAACCTAACCCCAAATCTAAACCTAAAATCTAAACCTAACCACAAATCTAAACCTAAGCCCAAATCTAAACCTAAAATCTAAACTTAACCCCAAATCTAAACCTAAAATATAAACCTAACCCCAAATCTAAACCTAAAATCTAAACCTAACCCCAAGTCTAAACCTATCCCCAAATCTAAACCTAAAATCTGAACCTAACCCCAAATCCAAACCTAAAATCTAAACCTAACACCAAATCTAAACCTAACCCCAAATCTAAACCTAAAATCTAAACCTAACCCCAAATCTAAACCTAAAATCTAAACCTAACCCCAAATCTAAACCTAAACCCAAATCTAACCCTAAAATCTAAACCTAACCCCAAATCTAAACCTAACCCCAAATCTAAACCTAAAATCTAAACCTAACCCCAAATCTAAACCTAACCCCAAATCTAAACCTAAAATCTAAACCTAACCCCAAATCTCAACCTAACCCCAAATCTAAACCTAAAATCTAAACCTAACCCCAAATCTAAACCTAACCCCAAATCTAAACCTAACCCCAAATCTAAACCTAAAATCTAAACCTAACCCCAAATCTAAACCTAACCCCAAATCTAAACCTAAAATCTAAACCTAACCCCAAATCTAAACCTAAAATCTAAACCTAACCCCAAATCTAAACCTAACCCCAAATCTAAACCTAAAATCTAAACCTAACCCCAAATCTAAACCTAAAATCTAAACCTAACCCCAAATCTAAACCTAACCCCAAATCTAAACCTAAAATCTAAACCTAACCCCAAATCTAAACCTAAAATCTAAACCTAACCCCAAATCTAAACCTAACCCCAAATCTAAACCTAAAATCTAAACCTAACCCCAAATCTAAACCTAAAATCTAAACCTAACCCCAAATCTAAACATAAAATCTAAACCTAACCCCAAATCTAAACCTAACCCCAAATCTAAACCTAAAATCTAAACCTAAAATCTAAACCTAACACCGAATCTAAACCTAAAATCTAAACCTAACCCCAAATCTAAACCTAAAATCTAAACCTAACCCCAAATCTAAACCTAAAATCTAAACCTAACGCCAAATCTAAACCTAACCCCAAATCTAAACCTAACCCCAAATCTAAACCTAAAATCTAAACCTAACCCCAAATCTAAACCTAAAATCTAAACCTAACCCCAAATCTAAACCTAAAATCTAAACCTAACCCCAAATTTAAACCTAAAATCTAAACCTAACCCCAAATCTAAACCTAAAATCTAAACCTAACCCCAAATCTAAACCTAACCCCAAATCTAAACCTAAAATCTAAACCTAACCACAAATCTAAACCTAAGCCCAAATCTAAACCTAAAATCTAAACCTAACCCCAAATCTAAACCTAAAATCTAAACCTAACCCCAAATCTAAACCCCAAATCTAAACCTAACCCCAAGTCTAAACCTAAAATCTAAACCTAACCCCAAATCTAAACCTAAAATCTAAACCTAAACCCAAATCTATACCTAACCCCAAATCTAAACCTAAAATCTAAACCTAACCCCAAATCTAAACCTAACCCCATATCTAAACCTAAAATCTAAACCTAACCCCAAATCTAAACCTAAAATCTAAACCTAACCCCAAATCTAAACCTAACCCCAAATCTAAACCTAAAATCTAAACCTAACCCCAAATCTAAACCTAAAATCTAAACCTAACCCCAAATCTAAACCTAACCCCAAATCTAAACCTAAAATCTAAACCTAACCCCAAATCTAAACCTAACCCCAAATCTAAACCTAAAATCTAAACCTAACCCCAAATCTAAACCTAACCCCAAATCTAAACCTAACCCCAAATCTAAACCTAAAATCTAAACCTAACCCCAAATTTAAACCTAAAATCTAAACCTAACCCCAAATCTAAACCTAAAATCTAAACCTAACCCCAAATCTAAACCTAACCCCAAATCTAAACCTAAAATCTAAACCTAACCACAAATCTAAACCTAAGGCCAAATCTAAACCTAAAATCTAAACTTAACCCCAAATCTAAACCTAAAATCTAAACCTAACCCCAAATCTAAACCTAAAATCTAAACCTAACCCCAAGTCTAAACCTATCCCCAAATCTAAACCTAAAATCTGAACCTAACCCCAAATCCAAACCTAAAATCTAAACCTAACACCAAATCTAAACCTAACCCCAAATCTAAACCTAAAATCTAAACCTAACCCCAAATCTAAACCTAAAATCTAAACCTAACCCCAAATCTAAACCTAACCCCAAATCTAAACCTAAAATCTAAACCTAACCCCAAATCTAAACCTAAAATCTAAACCTAAACCCAAATCTAAACCTAACCCCAAATCTAAACCTAAAATCTAAACCTAACCCCAAATCTCAACCTAACCCCATATCTAAACCTAAAATCTAAACCTAACCCCAAATGTAAACCTAAAATCTAAACCTAACCCCAAATCTAAACCTAAAATCTAAACCTAACCCCAAATCTAAACCTTACCCCAAATATAAACCTAAAATCTAAACCTAACCCCAAATCTAAACCTAAAATCTAAACCTAACCCCAAATCTAAACCTAACCCCAAATCTAAACCTAAAATCTAAACATAACCCCAAATCTAAACCTAAAATCTAAACCTAACCCCAAATCTAAACCTAACCCCAAATCTAAACCTAAAATCTAATCCTAACCCCAAATCTAAACCTAAAATCTAAACCTAAACCCAGATCTAACCCTAAAATCTAAACCTAACCCCAAATCTAAACCTAACCCCAAATCTAAACCTAAAATCTAAACCTAACCCCAAATCTAAACCTAACCCCAAATCTAAACCTAAAATCTAAACCTAACTCCAAATCTCAACCTAACCCTAAATCTAAACCTAAAATCTAAACCTAACCCCAAATCTAAACCTAACCCCAAATCTAAACCTAAAATCTAAACCTAACCCCAAATCTAAACGTAACCCCAAATCTAAACCTAAAATCTAAACCTAATCCCAAATCTAAACCTAAAATCTAAACCTAACCCCAAATCTAAACCTAACCCCAAATCTAAACCTAAAATCTAAACCTAACCCCAAATCTAAACCTAAAATCTAAACCTAACCCCAAATCTAAACCTAACCCCAAATCTAAACCTAAAATCTAAACCTAACCCCAAATCTAAACCTAAAATCTAAACCTAACCCCAAATCTAACCCTAAAATCTAAACCTAACCCCAAATCTAAACATAAAATCTAAACCTAACCCCAAATCTAAACCTAACCCCAAATCTAAACCTAAAATCTAAACCTAAAATCTAAACCTAACACCGAATCTAAACCTAAAATCTAAACCTAACCCCAAATCTAAACCTAAAATCTAAACCTAACCCCAAATCTAAACCTAACCCCAAATCTAAACCTAAAATCTAAACCTAACCCCAAATCTAAACCTAAAATCTAAACCTAACCCCAAATCTAAACCTAAAATCTAAACCTAACCCCAAATTTAAACCTAACCCCAAATCTAAACCTAAAATCTAAACCTAACCCCAAATCTAAACCTAACCCCAAATCTAAACCTCAAATCTAAACCTAACCCCAAATCTAAACCTAACCCCAAATCTAAACCTAAAATCTAAACCTAAACCCAAATCTAAACCTAAAATCTAAACCTAACCCCAAATCTAAACCTAACCCCAAATCTAAACCTAAAATCTAAACCTAACCCCAAATCTAAACCTAAAATCTAAACCTAACCCCAAATCTAAACCTTACCCCAAATATAAACCTAACCCCAAATCTAAACCTAAAATCTAAACCTAACCCCAAATCTAAACCTTACCCCAAATATAAACCTAAAATCTAAACCTAACCCCAAATCTAAACCTAAAATCTAAACCTAACCCCAAATCTAAACCCCAAATCTAAACCTAACCCCAAGTCTAAACCTAACCCCAAATCTAAACCTAAAATCTGAACCTAACCCCAAATCCAAACCTAAAATCTAAACCTAACACCAAATCTAAACCTAACCCCAAATCTAAACCTAAAATCTAAACCTAACCCCAAATCTAAACCTAAAATCTAAACCTAACCCCAAATCTGAACCTAACCCCAAATCTAAACCTAAAATCTAAACCTAACCACAAATCTAAACCTAAGCCCAAATCTAAACCTAAAATCTAAACTTAACCCCAAATCTAAACCTAAAATCTAAACCTAACCCCAAATCTAAACCTAAAATCTAAACCTAACCCCAAGTCTAAACCTATCCCCAAATCTAAACCTAAAATCTGAACCTAACCCCAAATCCAAACCTAAAATCTAAACCTAATACCAAATCTAAACCTAACCCCAAATCTAAACCTAAAATCTAAACCTAACCCCAAATCTAAACCTAAAATCTAAACCTAACCCCAAATCTAAACCTAACCCCAAATCTAAACCTAAAATCTAAACCTAACCCCAAATCTAAACCTAAAATCTAAACCTAAACCCAAATCTAAACCTAACCCCAAATCTAAACCTAAAATCTAAACCTAACCCCAAATCTCAACCTAACCCCATATCTAAACCTAAAATCTAAACCTAACCCCAAATGTAAACCTAAAATCTAAACCTAACCCCAAATCTAAACCTAAAATCTAAACCTAACCCCAAATCTAAACCTAACCCCAAATCTAAACCTAAAATCTAAACCTAACCCCAAATCTAAACCTAAAATCTAAACCTAACCCCAAATCTAAACCTAACCCCAAATCTAAACCTAAAATCTAAACCTAACCCCAAATCTAAACCTAACCCCAAATCTAAACCTAAAATCTAAACCTAACCCCAAATCTAAACCTAACCCCAAATCTAAACCTAACCCCAAATCTAAACCTAAAATCTAAACCTAACCCCAAATTTAAACCTAAAATCTAAACCTAACCCCAAATCTAAACCTAACCCCAAATCTAAACCTAAAATCTAAACCTAACCACAAATCTAAACCTAAGCCCAAATCTAAACCTAAAATCTAAACTTAACCCCAAATCTAAACCTAAAATCTAAACCTAACCCCAAATCTAAACCTAAAATCTAAACCTAACCCCAAGTCTAAACCTATCCCCAAATCTAAACCTAAAATCTGAACCTAACCCCAAATCCAAACCTAAAATCTAAACCTAACACCAAATCTAAACCTAACCCCAAATCTAAACCTAAAATCTAAACCTAACCCCAAATCTAAACCTAAAATCTAAACCTAAACCCAAATCTAAACCTAACCCCAAATCTAAACCTAAAATCTAAACCTAACCCCAAATCTCAACCTAACCCCATATCTAAACCTAAAATCTAAACCTAACCCCAAATGTAAACCTAAAATCTAAACCTAACCCCAAATCTAAACCTAAAATCTAAACCTAACCCCAAATCTAAACCTTACCCCAAATATAAACCTAAAATCTAAACCTAACCCCAAATCTAAACCTAAAATCTAAACCTAACCCCAAATCTAAACCTAACCCCAAATCTAAACCTAAAATCTAAACATAACCCCAAATCTAAACCTAAAATCTAAACCTAACCCCAAATCTAAACCTAACCCCAAATCTAAACCTAAAATCTAAACCTAACCCCAAATCTAAACCTAAAATCTAAACCTAAACCCAAATCTAACCCTAAAATCTAAACCTAACCCCAAATCTAAACCTAACCCCAAATCTAAACCTAAAATCTAAACCTAACCCCAAATCTAAACCTAACCCCAAATCTAAACCTAAAATCTAAACCTAACCCCAAATCTCAACCTAACCCTAAATCTAAACCTAAAATCTAAACATAACCCCAAATCTAAACCTAACCCCAAATCTAAACCTAAAATCTAAACCTAACCCCAAATCTAAACCTAACCCCAAATCTAAACCTAAAATCTAAACCTAACCCCAAATCTAACCCTAAAATCTAAACCTAACCCCAAATCTAAACCTAAAATCTAAACCTAACCCCAAATCTAAACCTAACCCCAAATCTAAACCTAAAATCTAAACCTAAAATCTAAACCTAACACCGAATCTAAACCTAAAATCTAAACCTAACCCCAAATCTAAACCTAAAATCTAAACCTAACCCCAAATCTAAACCTAACCCCAAATCTAAACCTAAAATCTAAACCTAACCCCAAATCTAAACCTAAAATCTAAACCTAACCCCAAATCTAAACCTAAAATCTAAACCTAACCCCAAATTTAAACCTAACCCCAAATCTAAACCTAAAATCTAAACCTAACCCCAAATCTAAACCTTACCCCAAATATAAACCTAAAATCTAAACCTAACCCCAAATCTAAACCTAAAATCTAAACCTAACCCCAAATCTAAACCTAACCCCAAATCTAAACCTAAAATCTAAACCTAACCCCAAATCTAAACCTAACCCCAAATCTAAACCTAAAATCTAAACCTAAACCCAAATCTAAACCTAAAATCTAAACCTAACCCCAAATCTAAACCTAACCCCAAATCTAAACCTAAAATCTAAACCTAACCCCAAATCTAAACCTAAAATCTAAACCTAACCCCAAATCTAAACCTTACCCCAAATATAAACCTAACCCCAAATCTAAACCTAAAATCTAAACCTAACCCCAAATCTAAACCTTACCCCAAATATAAACCTAAAATCTAAACCTAACCCCAAATCTAAACCTAAAATCTAAACCTAACCCCAAATCTAAACCCCAAATCTAAACCTAACCCCAAGTCTAAACCTAACCCCAAATCTAAACCTAAAATCTGAACCTAACCCCAAATCCAAACCTAAAATCTAAACCTAACACCAAATCTAAACCTAACCCCAAATCTAAACCTAAAATCTAAACCTAACCCCAAATCTAAACCTAAAATCTAAACCTAACCCCAAATCTAAACCTAACCCCAAATCTAAACCTAAAATCTAAACCTAACCACAAATCTAAACCTAAGCCCAAATCTAAACCTAAAATCTAAACTTAACCCCAAATCTAAACCTAAAATCTAAACCTAACCCCAAATCTAAACCTAAAATCTAAACCTAACCCCAAGTCTAAACCTATCCCCAAATCTAAACCTAAAATCTGAACCTAACCCCAAATCCAAACCTAAAATCTAAACCTAATACCAAATCTAAACCTAACCCCAAATCTAAACCTAAAATCTAAACCTAACCCCAAATCTAAACCTAAAATCTAAACCTAACCCCAAATCTAAACCTAACCCCAAATCTAAACCTAAAATCTAAACCTAACCCCAAATCTAAACCTAAAATCTAAACCTAAACCCAAATCTAAACCTAACCCCAAATCTAAACCTAAAATCTAAACCTAACCCCAAATCTCAACCTAACCCCATATCTAAACCTAAAATCTAAACCTAACCCCAAATGTAAACCTAAAATCTAAACCTAACCCCAAATCTAAACCTAAAATCTAAACCTAACCCCAAATCTAAACCTAACCCCAAATATAAACCTAAAATCTAAACCTAACCCCAAATCTAAACCTAAAATCTAAACCTAACCCCAAATCTAAACCTAACCCCAAATCTAAACCTAAAATCTAAACCTAACCCCAAATCTAAACCTAAAATCTAAACCTAACCCCAAATCTAAACCTAACCCCAAATCTAAACCTAAAATCTAAACCTAACCCCAAAGCTAAACCTAAAATCTAAACCTAAACCCAAATCTAACCCTAAAATCTAAACCTAACCCCAAATCTAAACCTAACCCCAAATCTAAACCTAAAATCTAAACCTAACCCCAAATCTAAACCTAACCCCAAATCTAAACCTAAAATCTAAACCTAACCCCAAATCTAAACCTAACCCCAAATCTAAACCTAAAATCTAAACCTAAACCCAAATCTAAACCTAAAATCTAAACCTAACCCCAAATCTAAACCTAACCCCAAATCTAAACCTAAAATCTAAACCTAACCCCAAATCTAAACCTAAAATCTAAACCTAACCCCAAATCTAAACCTTACCCCAAATATAAACCTAACCCCAAATCTAAACCTAAAATCTAAACCTAACCCCAAATCTAAACCTTACCCCAAATATAAACCTAAAATCTAAACCTAACCCCAAATCTAAACCTAAAATCTAAACCTAACCCCAAATCTAAACCCCAAATCTAAACCTAACCCCAAGTCTAAACCTAACCCCAAATCTAAACCTAAAATCTGAACCTAACCCCAAATCCAAACCTAAAATCTAAACCTAACACCAAATCTAAACCTAACCCCAAATCTAAACCTAAAATCTAAACCTAACCCCAAATCTAAACCTAAAATCTAAACCTAACCCCAAATCTAAACCTAACCCCAAATCTAAACCTAAAATCTAAACCTAACCACAAATCTAAACCTAAGCCCAAATCTAAACCTAAAATCTAAACTTAACCCCAAATCTAAACCTAAAATCTAAACCTAACCCCAAATCTAAACCTAAAATCTAAACCTAACCCCAAGTCTAAACCTATCCCCAAATCTAAACCTAAAATCTGAACCTAACCCCAAATCCAAACCTAAAATCTAAACCTAACACCAAATCTAAACCTAACCCCAAATCTAAACCTAAAATCTAAACCTAACCCCAAATCTAAACCTAAAATCTAAACCTAACCCCAAATCTAAACCTAACCCCAAATCTAAACCTAAAATCTAAACCTAACCCCAAATCTAAACCTAAAATCTAAACCTAACCCCAAATCTAAACCTAACCCCAAATCTAAACCTAAAATCTAAACCTAACCCCAAATCTCAACCTAACCCCATATCTAAACCTAAAATCTAAACCTAACCCCAAATGTAAACCTAAAATCTAAACCTAACCCCAAATCTAAACCTAAAATCTAAACCTAACCCCAAATCTAAACCTTACCCCAAATATAAACCTAAAATCTAAACCTAACCCCAAATCTAAACCTAAAATCTAAACCTAACCCCAAATCTAAACCTAACCCCAAATCTAAACCTAAAATCTAAACATAACCCCAAATCTAACCCTAAAATCTAAGCCTAACCCCAAATCTAAACCTAACCCCAAATCTAAACCTAAAATCTAAACCTAACCCCAAAGCTAAACCTAAAATCTAAACCTAAACCCAAATCTAACCCTAAAATCTAAACCTAACCCCAAATCTAAACCTAACCCCAAATCTAAACCTAAAATCTAAACCTAACCCCAAATCTAAACCTAACCCCAAATCTAAACCTAAAATCTAAACCTAACCCCAAATCTCAACCTAACCCCAAATCTAAACCTAAAATCTAAACCTAACCCCAAATCTAAACCTAACCCCAAATCTAAACCTAAAATCTAAACCTAACCCCAAATCTAAACCTAACCCCAAATCTAAACCTAAAATCTAAACCTAACCCCAAATCTAAACCTAAAATCTAAACCTAACCCCAAATCTAAACCTAACCCCAAATCTAAACCTAAAATCTAAACCTAACCCCAAATCTAAACCTAAAATCTAAACCTAACCCCAAATCTAAACCTAACCCCAAATCTAAACCTAAAATCTAAACCTAACCCCAAATCTAAACATAAAATCTAAACCTAACCCCAAATCTAAACCTAACCCCAAATCTAAACCTAAAATCTAAACCTAAAATCTAAACCTAACACCGAATCTAAACCTAAAATCTAAACCTAACCCCAAATCTAAACCTAAAATCTAAACCTAACCCCAAATCTAAACCTAACCCCAAATCTAAACCTAAAATCTAAACCTAACCCCAAATCTAAACCTAAAATCTAAACCTAACCCCAAATTTAAACCTAACCCCAAATCTAAACCTAAAATCTAAACCTAACCCCAAATCTAAACCTTACCCCAAATATAAACCTAAAATCTAAACCTAACCCCAAATCTAAACCTAAAATCTAAACCTAACCCCAAATCTAAACCTAACCCCAAATCTAAACCTAAAATCTAAACCTAACCCCAAATCTAAACCTAACCCCAAATCTAAACCTAAAATCTAAACCTAAACCCAAATCTAAACCTAAAATCTAAACCTAACCCCAAATCTAAACCTAACCCCAAATCTAAACCTAAAATCTAAACCTAACCCCAAATCTAAACCTAAAATCTAAACCTAACCCCAAATCTAAACCTTACCCCAAATATAAACCTAACCCCAAATCTAAACCTAAAATCTAAACCTAACCCCAAATCTAAACCTTACCCCAAATATAAACCTAAAATCTAAACCTAACCCCAAATCTAAACCTAAAATCTAAACCTAACCCCAAATCTAAACCTAAAATCTAAACCTAACCCAAAATCTAAACCTAACCCCAAATCTAAACCTAAAATCTAAACCTAACCCCAAATCTAAACCTAACCCCAAATCTAAACCTAAAATCTAAACCTAACCCCAAATCTAAACCTAACCCAAAATCTAAACCTAAAATCTAAACCTAACCCCAAATTTAAACCTAAAATCTAAACCTAACCCCAAATCTAAACCTGAAATCTAAACCTAACCCCAAATCTAAACCTAACCCCAAATCTAAACCTAAAATCTAAACCTAACCCCAAATCTAAACCTAACCCCAAATCTAAACCTAAAATCTAAACCTAACCCCAAATCTAAACCTAACCCCAAATCTAAACCTAAAATCTAAACCTAACCCCAAATCTAAACCTAAAATCTAAACCTAAACCCAAATCTAAACCTAACCCCAAATCTAAACCTAAAATCTAAACCTAACCCCAAATCTAAACCTAAAATCTAAACCTAACCCCAAATCTAAACCTAAAATCTAAACCTAACCCCAAATCTCAACCTAACCCCATATCTAAACCTAAAATCTAAACCTAACCCCAAATGTAAACCTAAAATCTAAACCTAACCCCAAATCTAAACCTAAAATCTAAACCTAACCCCAAATCTAAACCTTACCCCAAATATAAACCTAAAATCTAAACCTAAACCCAAATCTAACCCTAAAATCTAAACCTAACCCCAAATCTAAACCTAACCCCAAATCTAAACCTAAAATCTAAACCTAACCCCAAATCTAAACCTAAAATCTAAACCTAACCCCAAATCTAAACCTAAAATCTAAACCTAACCCAAAATCTAAACCTAACCCCAAATCTAAACCTAAAATCTAAACCTAACCCCAAATCTAAACCTAAAATCTAAACCTAACCCCAAATCTAAACCTAACCCAAAATCTAAACCTAAAATCTAAACCTAACCCCAAATCTAAACCTAACCCCAAATCTAAACCTAAAATCTAAACCTAACCCCAAATCTAAACCTAAAATCTAAACCTAAACCCAAATCTAAACCTAAAATCTAAACCTAACCCCAAATCTAAACCTAACCCCAAATCTAAACCTAAAATCTAAACCTACCCCCAAATCTAAACCTAAAATCTAAACCTAAACCCAAATCTAACCCTAAAATCTAAACCTAACCCCAAATCTAAACCTAAAATCTAAACCTAACCCCAAATCTCAACCTAACCCCATATCTAAACCTAAAATCTAAACCTAACCCCAAATGTAAACCTTACCCCAAATATAAACCTAAAATCTAAACCTAACCCCAAATCTAAACCTAAAATCTAAACCTAACCCCAAATCTAAACCTAAAATCTAAACCTAACCCCAAATCTAAACCTTACCCCAAATATAAACCTAAAATCTAAACCTAACCCCAAATCTAAACCTAAAATCTAAACCTAACCCCAAATCTAAACCTAACCCCAAATCTAAACCTAAAATCTAAACCTAACCCCAAATCTAAACCTAAAATCTAAACCTAACCCCAAATCTAAACCTAAAATCTAAACCTAACCCCAAATCTAAACCTAAAATCTAAACCTAAACCCAAATCTAACCCTAAAATCTAAACCTAACCCCAAATCTAAACCTAACCCCAAATCTAAACCTAAAATCTAAACCTAACCCCAAATCTCAACCTAACCCCAAATCTAAACCTAAAATCTAAACCTAACCCCAAATCTAAACCTAAAATCTAAACCTAACCCCAAATCTAAACCTAACCCCAAATCTAAACCTAAAATCTAAACCTAACCCCAAATCTAAACCTAACCCCAAATCTAAACCTAAAATCTAAACCTAACCCCAAATCTAAACCTAAAATCTAAACCTAACCCCAAATCTAAACCTAACCCCAAATCTAAACCTAAAATCTAAACCTAACCCCAAATCTAAACCTAAAATCTAAACCTAACCCCAAATCTAAACCTAACCCCAAATCTAAACCTAAAATCTAAACCTAACCCCAAATCTAACCCTAAAATCTAAACCTAACCCCAAATCTAAACATAAAATCTAAACCTAACCCCAAATCTAAACCTAACCCCAAATCTAAACCTAAAATCTAAACCTAACACCGAATCTAAACCTAAAATCTAAACCTAACCCCAAATCTAAACCTAAAATCTAAACCTAACCCCAAATCTAAACCTAAAATCTAAACCTAACCCCAAATCTAAACCTAACCCCAAATCTAAACCTAAAATCTAAACCTAACCCCAAATCTAAACCTAAAATCTAAACCTAACCCCAAATCTAAACCTAACCCCAAATCTAAACCTAAAATCTAAACCTAACCCCAAATTTAAACCTAACCCCAAATCTAAACCTAAAATCTAAACCTAACCCCAAATCTAAACCTTACCCCAAATATAAACCTAAAATCTAAACCTAACCCCAAATCTAAACCTAAAATCTAAACCTAACCCCAAATCTAAACCTAACCCCAAATCTAAACCTAAAATCTAAACCTAACCCCAAATCTAAACCTAATCCCAAATCTAAACCTAAAATCTAAACCTAAACCCAAATCTAAACCTAAAATCTAAACCTAACCCCAAATCTAAACCTAAAATCTAAACCTAACCCCAAATCTAAACCTTACCCCAAATATAAACCTAACCCCAAATCTAAACCTAAAATCTAAACCTAACCCCAAATCTAAACCTTACCCCAAATCTAAACCTAAAATCTAAACCTAACCCCAAATCTAAACCTAAAATCTAAACCTAACCCCAAATCTAAACCTAACCCCAAATCTAAACCTAAAATCTAAACCTAACCCCAAATCTAAACCTAACCCCAAATCTAAACCTAAAATCTAAACCTAACCCCAAATCTAAACCTAACCCCAAATCTAAACCTAAAATCTAAACCTAACCCCAAATTTAAACCTAAAATCTAAACCTAACCCCAAATCTAAACCTGAAATCTAAACCTAACCCCAAATCTAAACCTAACCCCAAATCTAAACCTAAAATCTAAACCTAACCCCAAATCTAAACCTAAAATCTAAACCTAACCCCAAATCTAAACCTAACCCCAAATCTAAACCTAAAATCTAAACCTAACCCCAAATCTAAACCTAAAATCTAAACCTAAACCCAAATCTAAACCTAACCCCAAATCTAAACCTAAAATCTAAACCTAACCCCAAATCTAAACCTAAAATCTAAACCTAACCCCAAATCTAAACCAAAAATCTAAACCTGACCCCAAATCTAAATCTAACCCCAAATCTTAACCTAAAATCTAAACCTAACCCCAAATCTAAACCTAAAATCTAAACCTAAACCCAAATCTAAACCTAAAATCTAAACCTAACCCCAAATCTAAACCTAACCCCAAATCTAAACCTAAAATCTAAACCTAACCCCAAATCTAAACCTAAAATCTAAACCTAAACCCAAATCTAACCCTAAAATCTAACCTAACCCCAAATCTAATCCTAACCCCAAATCTAAACCTAAAATCTAAACCTAACCCCAAGTCTAAACCTAACCCCAAATCTAAACCTAAAATCTAAACCTAACCCCAAATCTAAACCTAAAATCTGAACCTAACCCCAAATCCAAACCTAAAATCTAAACCTAACACCAAATCTAAACCTAACCCCAAATGTAAACCTAAAATCTAAACCTAACCCCAAATCTAAACCTAAAATCTAAACCTAACCCCAAATCTAAACCTTACCCCAAATCTAAACCTAAAATCTAAACATAACCCCAAATCTAAACCTAACCCCAAATCTAAACCTAAAATCTAAACCTAACCCCAAATCTAAACCTAACCCCAAATCTAAACCTAAAATCTAAACCTAACCCCAAATCTAAACCTAAAATCTAAACCTAACCCCAAATCTAAACCTAAAATCTAAACCTAACCCCAAATCTAAACCTAACCCCAAATCTAAACCTAAAATCTAAACCTAACCCCAAATCTAACCCTAAAATCTAAACCTAACCCCAAATCTAAACATAAAATCTAAACCTAACCCCAAATCTAAACCTAACCCCAAATCTAAACCTAAAATCTAAACCTAAAATCTAAACCTAACACCGAATCTAAACCTAATATCTAAACCTAACCCCAAATCTAAACCTAAAATCTAAACCTAACCCCAAATCTAAACCTAAAATCTAAACCTAAAATCTAAACCTAACCCCAAATCTAAACCTAAAATCTAAACCTAACCCCAAATCTAAACCTAACCCCAAATCTAAACCTAAAATCTAAACCTAACCCCAAATCTAAACCTAACCCCAAATCTAAACCTAAAATCTAAACCTAACCCCAAATCTAAACCTAAAATCTAAACCTAAAATATAAACCTAACCCCAAATCTAAACCTAAAATCTAAACCTAACCCCAAATCTAAACCTAACCCCAAATCTAAACCTAAAATCTAAACCTAACCCCAAATCTAAACCTAACCCCAAATCTAAACCTAAAATCTAAACCTAAACCCAAATCTAAACCTAAAATCTAAACCTAACCCCAAATCTAAACCTAACCCCAAATCTAAACCTAAAATCTAAACCTAAACCCAAATCTAAACCTAAAATCTAAACCTAACCCCAAATCTAAACCTAACCCCAAATCTAAACCTAAAATCTAAACCTAACCCCAAATCTAAACCTAAAATCTAAACCTAACCCCAAATCTAAACCTTACCCCAAATATAAACCTAACCCCAAATCTAAACCTAAAATCTAAACCTAACCCCAAATCTAAACCTTACCCCAAATCTAACCCTAAAATCTAAACCTAACCCCAAATCTAAACCTAAAATCTAAACCTAACCCCAAATCTAAACCTAAAATCTAAACCTAACCCCAAATCTAAAACTAACCCCAAATCTAAACCTAAAATCTAAACCTAACCCCAAATCTAAACCTAACCCCAAATCTAAACCTAAAATCTAAACCTAACCCCAAATTTAAACCTAAAATCTAAACCTAACCCCAAATCTAAACCTGAAATCTAAACCTAACCCCAAATCTAAACCTAACCCCAAATCTAAACCTAAAATCTAAACCTAACCCCAAATCTAAACCTAACCCCAAATCTAAACCTAACCCCAAATCTAAACCTAAAATCTAAACCTAACCCCAAATCTAAACCTAAAATCTAAACCTAAACCCAAATCTAAACCTAACCCTAAATCTAAACCTAACCCCAAATCTAAACCTAACCCCAAATCTAAACCTAACCCCAAATCTAAACCTAAAATCTAAACCTAACCCCAAATCTAAACCTAAAATCTAAACCTAAACCCAAATCTAAACCTAACCCCAAATCTAAACCTAAAATCTAAACCTAAACCCAAATCTAAACCTAACCCCAAATCTAAACCTAAAATCTAAACCTAACCCCAAATCTAAACCTAAAATCTAAACCTAACCCCAAATCTAAACCAAAAATCTAAACCTGACCCCAAATCTAAATCTAACCCCAAATCTAAACCTAAAATCTAAACCTAACCCCAAATCTAAACCTAAAATCTAAACCTAACCCCAAATCTAAACCTAACCCCAAATCTAAACCTAAAATCTAAACCTAACCCCAAATCTAAACCTAAAATCTAAACCTAAACCCAAATCTAACCCTAAAATCTAAACCTAACCCCAAATCTAAACCTAACCCCAAATCTAAACCTAAAATCTAAACCTAACCCCAAATCTAAACCTTAAATCTAAACCTAACCCCAAGTCTAAACCTAACCCCAAATCTAAACCTAAAATCTAAACCTAACCCCAAATCTAAACCTAAAATCTGAACCTAACCCCAAATCCAAACCTAAAATCTAAACCTAACACCAAATCTAAACCTAACCCCAAATGTAAACCTAAAATCTAAACCTAACCCCAAATCTAAACCTTACCCCAAATCTAAACCTAAAATCTAAACATAACCCCAAATCTAAACCTAACCCCAAATCTAAACCTAAAATCTAAACCTAACCCCAAATCTAAACCTAACCCCAAATCTAAACCTAAAATCTAAACCTAACCCCAAATCTAAACCTAAAATCTAAACCTAACCCCAAATCTAAACCTAACCCCAAATCTAAACCTAAAATCTAAACCTAACCCCAAATCTAACCCTAAAATCTAAACCTAACCCCAAATCTAAACATAAAATCTAAACCTAACCCCAAATCTAAACCTAACCCCAAATCCAAACCTAAAATCTAAACCTAAAATCTAAACCTAACACCGAATCTAAACCTAATATCTAAACCTAACCCCAAATCTAAACCTAAAATCTAAACCTAACCCCAAATCTAAACCTAAAATCTAAACCTAACCCCAAATCTAAACCTAAAATCTAAACCTAAAATCTAAACCTAACCCCAAATCTAAACCTAACCCCAAATCTAAACCTAAAATCTAAACCTAACCCCAAATCTAAACCTAACCCCAAATCTAAACCTAAAATCTAAACCTAAACCCAAATCTAAACCTAAAATCTAAACCTAACCCCAAATCTAAACCTAACCCCAAATCTAAACCTAAAATCTAAACCTAACCCCAAATCTAAACCTAAAATCTAAACCTAAAATCTAAACCTAACCCCAAATCTAAACCTAAAATCTAAACCTAACCCCAAATCTAAACCTAACCCCAAATCTAAACCTAAAATCTAAACCTAACCCCAAATCTAAACCTAACCCCAAATCTAAACCTAAAATCTAAACCTAACCCCAAATCTAAACCTAACCCCAAATCTAAACCTAAAATCTAAACCTAAACCCAAATCTAAACCTAAAATCTAAACCTAACCCCAAATCTAAACCTAACCCCAAATCTAAACCTAAAATCTAAACCTAACCCCAAATCTAAACCTAAAATCTAAACCTAACCCCAAATCTAAACCTTACCCCAAATATAAACCTAACCCCAAATCTAAACCTAAAATCTAAACCTAACCCCAAATCTAAACCTTACCCCAAATATAAACCTAAAATCTAAACCTAAACCCAAATCTAAACCTAACCCCAAATCTAAACCTAAAATCTAAACCTAACCCCAAATCTAAACCTAAAATCTAAACCTAACCCCAAATCTAAACCAAAAATCTAAACCTGACCCCAAATCTAAATCTAACCCCAAATCTAAACCTAAAATCTAAACCTAACCCCAAATCTAAACCTAAAATCTAAACCTAACCCCAAATCTAAACCTAACCCCAAATCTAAACCTAAAATCTAAACCTAACCCCAAATCTAAACCTAAAATCTAAACCTAAACCCAAATCTAACCCTAAAATCTAAACCTAACCCCAAATCTAAACCTAACCCCAAATCTAAACCTAAAATCTAAACCTAACCCCAAATCTAAACCTTAAATCTAAACCTAACCCCAAGTCTAAACCTAACCCCAAATCTAAACCTAAAATCTAAACCTAACCCCAAATCTAAACCTAAAATCTGAACCTAACCCCAAATCCAAACCTAAAATCTAAACCTAACACCAAATCTAAACCTAACCCCAAATGTAAACCTAAAATCTAAACCTAACCCCAAATCTAAACCTTACCCCAAATCTAAACCTAAAATCTAAACATAACCCCAAATCTAAACCTAACCCCAAATCTAAACCTAAAATCTAAACCTAACCCCAAATCTAAACCTAACCCCAAATCTAAACCTAAAATCTAAACCTAACCCCAAATCTAAACCTAAAATCTAAACCTAACCCCAAATCTAAACCTAACCCCAAATCTAAACCTAAAATCTAAACCTAACCCCAAATCTAACCCTAAAATCTAAACCTAACCCCAAATCTAAACATAAAATCTAAACCTAACCCCAAATCTAAACCTAACCCCAAATCCAAACCTAAAATCTAAACCTAAAATCTAAACCTAACACCGAATCTAAACCTAATATCTAAACCTAACCCCAAATCTAAACCTAAAATCTAAACCTAACCCCAAATCTAAACCTAAAATCTAAACCTAACCCCAAATCTAAACCTAAAATCTAAACCTAAAATCTAAACCTAACCCCAAATCTAAACCTAACCCCAAATCTAAACCTAAAATCTAAACCTAACCCCAAATCTAAACCTAACCCCAAATCTAAACCTAAAATCTAAACCTAAACCCAAATCTAAACCTAAAATCTAAACCTAACCCCAAATCTAAACCTAACCCCAAATCTAAACCTAAAATCTAAACCTAACCCCAAATCTAAACCTAAAATCTAAACCTAAAATCTAAACCTAACCCCAAATCTAAACCTAAAATCTAAACCTAACCCCAAATCTAAACCTAACCCCAAATCTAAACCTAAAATCTAAACCTAACCCCAAATCTAAACCTAACCCCAAATCTAAACCTAAAATCTAAACCTAACCCCAAATCTAAACCTAAAATCTAAACCTAAACCCAAATCTAAACCTAAAATCTAAACCTAACCCCAAATCTAAACCTAACCCCAAATCTAAACCTAAAATCTAAACCTAACCCCAAATCTAAACCTAAAATCTAAACCTAACCCCAAATCTAAACCTTACCCCAAATATAAACCTAACCCCAAATCTAAACCTAAAATCTAAACCTAACCCCAAATCTAAACCTTACCCCAAATATAAACCTAAAATCTAAACCTAACCCCAAATCTAAACCTAAAATCTAAACCTAACCCCAAATCTAAACCCCAAATCTAAACCTAACCCCAAGTCTAAACCTAACCCCAAATCTAAACCTAAAATCTGAACCTAACCCCAAATCCAAACCTAAAATCTAAACCTAACACCAAATCTAAACCTAACCCCAAATCTAAACCTAAAATCTAAACCTAACCCCAAATCTAAACCTAAAATCTAAACCTAACCCCAAATCTAAACCTAACCCCAAATCTAAACCTAAAATCTAAACCTAACCACAAATCTAAACCTAAGCCCAAATCTAAACCTAAAATCTAAACTTAACCCCAAATCTAAACCTAAAATCTAAACCTAACCCCAAATCTAAACCTAAAATCTAAACCTAACCCCAAGTCTAAACCTATCCCCAAATCTAAACCTAAATCTGAACCTAACCCCAAATCCAAACCTAAAATCTAAACCTAACACCAAATCTAAACCTAACCCCAAATCTAAACCTAAAATCTAAACCTAACCCCAAATCTAAACCTAAAATCTAAACCTAACCCCAAATCTAAACCTAACCCCAAATCTAAACCTAAAATCTAAACCTAACCCCAAATCTAAACCTAAAATCTAAACCTAACCCCAAATCTAAACCTAACCCCAAATCTAAACCTAAAATCTAAACCTAACCCCAAATCTCAACCTAACCCCATATCTAAACCTAAAATCTAAACCTAACCCCAAATGTAAACCTAAAATCTAAACCTAACCCCAAATCTAAACCTAAAATCTAAACCTAACCCCAAATCTAAACCTTACCCCAAATATAAACCTAAAATCTAAACCTAACCCCAAATCTAAACCTAAAATCTAAACCTAACCCCAAATCTAAACCTAACCCCAAATCTAAACCTAAAATCTAAACATAACCCCAAATCTAAACCTAAAATCTAAGCCTAACCCCAAATCTAAACCTAACCCCAAATCTAAACCTAAAATCTAAACCTAACCCCAAAGCTAAACCTAAAATCTAAACCTAAACCCAAATCTAACCCTAAAATCTAAACCTAACCCCAAGTCTAAACCTAACCCCAAATCTAAACCTAAAATCTAAACCTAACCCCAAATCTAAACCTAAAATCTAAACCTAACCCCAAGTCTAAACCTAACCCCAAATCTAAACCTAAAATCTAAACCTAACCCCAAATCTAAACCTAAAATCTGAACCTAACCCCAAATCCAAACCTAAAATCTAAACCTAACACCAAATCTAAACCTAAAATCTAAACCTAACCCCAAATCTAAACCTAAAATCTAAACCTAACCCCAAGTCTAAACCTAACCCCAAATCTAAACCTAAAATCTAAACCTAACCCCAAATCTAAACCTAAAATCTGAACCTAACCCCAAATCCAAACCTAAAATCTAAACCTAACACCAAATCTAAACCTAACCCCAAATGTAAACCTAAAATCTAAACCTAACCCCAAATCTAAACCTAAAATCTAAACCTAACCCCAAATCTAAACCTTACCCCAAATCTAAACCTAAAATCTAAACATAACCCCAAATCTAAACCTAACCCCAAATCTAAACCTAAAATCTAAACCTAACCCCAAATCTAAACCTAACCCCAAATCTAAACCTAAAATCTAAACCTAACCCCAAATCTAAACCTAAAATCTAAACCTAACCCCAAATCTAAACCTAAAATCTAAACCTAACCCCAAATCTAAACCTAACCCCAAATCTAAACCTAAAATCTAAACCTAACCCCAAATCTAACCCTAAAATCTAAACCTAACCCCAAATCTAAACATAAAATCTAAACCTAACCCCAAATCTAAACCTAACCCCAAATCTAAACCTAAAATCTAAACCTAAAATCTAAACCTAACACCGAATCTAAACCTAATATCTAAACCTAACCCCAAATCTAAACCTAAAATCTAAACCTAACCCCAAATCTAAACCTAAAATCTAAACCTAACCCCAAATCTAAACCTAAAATCTAAACCTAAAATCTAAACCTAACCCCAAATCTAAACCTAAAATCTAAACCTAACCCCAAATCTAAACCTAAAATCTAAACCTAAACCCAAATCTAAACCTAAAATCTAAACCTAACCCCAAATCTAAACCTAACCCCAAATCTAAACCTAAAATCTAAACCTAAACCCAAATCTAAACCTAAAATCTAAACCTAACCCCAAATCTAAACCTAACCCCAAATCTAAACCTAAAATCTAAACCTAACCCCAAATCTAAACCTAAAATCTAAACCTAACCCCAAATCTAAACCTTACCCCAAATATAAACCTAACCCCAAATCTAAACCTAAAATCTAAACCTAACCCCAAATCTAAACCTTACCCCAAATCTAAACCTAAAATCTAAACCTAACCCCAAATCTAAACCTAAAATCTAAACCTAACCCCAAATCTAAACCTAAAATCTAAACCTAACCCCAAATCTAAAACTAACCCCAAATCTAAACCTAAAATCTAAACCTAACCCCAAATCTAAACCTAACCCCAAATCTAAACCTAAAATCTAAACCTAACCCCAAATTTAAACCTAAAATCTAAACCTAACCCCAAATCTAAACCTGAAATCTAAACCTAACCCCAAATCTAAACCTAACCCCAAATCTAAACCTAAAATCTAAACCTAACCCCAAATCTAAACCTAACCCCAAATCTAAACCTAACCCCAAATCTAAACCTAAAATCTAAACCTAACCCCAAATCTAAACCTAAAATCTAAACCTAAACCCAATCTAAACCTAACCCCAAATCTAAACCTAAAATCTAAACCTAAACCCAAATCTAAACCTAACCCCAAATCTAAACCTAAAATCTAAACCTAACCCCAAATCTAAACCTAAAATCTAAACCTAACCCCAAATCTAAACCAAAAATCTAAACCTGACCCCAAATCTAAATCTAACCCCAAATCTAAACCTAAAATCTAAACCTAACCCCAAATCTAACCCTAAAATCTAAACCTAACCCCAAATCTAAACCTAACCCCAAATCTAAACCTAAAATCTAAACCTAACCCCAAATCTAAACCTTAAATCTAAACCTAACCCCAAGTCTAAACCTAACCCCAAATCTAAACCTAAAATCTAAACCTAACCCCAAATCTAAACCTTACCCCAAATCTAAACCTAAAATCTAAACATAACCCCAAATCTAAACCTAACCCCAAATCTAAACCTAAAATCTAAACCTAACCCCAAATCTAAACCTAACCCCAAATCTAAACCTAAAATCTAAACCTAACCCCAAATCTAAACCTAAAATCTAAACCTAACCCCAAATCTAAACCTAACCCCAAATCTAAACCTAAAATCTAAACCTAACCCCAAATCTAACCCTAAAATCTAAACCTAACCCCAAATCTAAACATAAAATCTAAACCTAACCCCAAATCTAAACCTAACCCCAAATCCAAACCTAAAATCTAAACCTAAAATCTAAACCTAACACCGAATCTAAACCTAATATCTAAACCTAACCCCAAATCTAAACCTAAAATCTAAACCTAACCCCAAATCTAAACCTAAAATCTAAACCTAACCCCAAATCTAAACCTAAAATCTAAACCTAAAATCTAAACCTAACCCCAAATCTAAACCTAAAATCTAAACCTAACCCCAAATCTAAACCTAACCCCAAATCTAAACCTAAAATCTAAATCTAACCCCAAATCTAAACCTAACCCCAAATCTAAACCTAAAATCTAAACCTAACCCCAAATCTAAACCTAAAATCTAAACCTAAAATCTAAACCTAACCCCAAATCTAAACCTAAAATCTAAACCTAACCCCAAATCTAAACCTAACCCCAAATCTAAACCTAAAATCTAAACCTAACCCCAAATCTAAACCTAACCCCAAATCTAAACCTAAAATCTAAACCTAAACCCAAATCTAAACCTAAAATCTAAACCTAACCCCAAATCTAAACCTAACCCCAAATCTAAACCTAAAATCTAAACCTAACCCCAAATATAAACCTAAAATCTAAACCTAAAATCTAAACCTAACCCCAAATCTAAACCTAAAATCTAAACCTAACCCCAAATCTAAACCTAACCCCAAATCTAAACCTAAAATCTAAACCTAACCCCAAATCTAAACCTAACCCCAAATCTAAACCTAAAATCTAAACCTAACCCCAAATCTAAACCTAACCCCAAATCTAAACCTAAAATCTAAACCTAAACCCAAATCTAAACCTAAAATCTAAACCTAACCCCAAATCTAAACCTTACCCCAAATATAAACCTAACCCCAAATCTAAACCTAAAATCTAAACCTAACCCCAAATCTAAACCTTACCCCAAATATAAAACCTAAAATCTAAACCTAACCCCAAATCTAAACCTAAAATCTAAACCTAACCCCAAATCTAAACCCCAAATCTAAACCTAACCCCAAGTCTAAACCTAACCCCAAATCTAAACCTAAAATCTGAACCTAACCCCAAATCCAAACCTAAAATCTAAACCTAACACCAAATCTAAACCTAACCCCAAATCTAAACCTAAAATCTAAACCTAACCCCAAATCTAAACCTAAAATCTAAACCTAACCCCAAATCTAAACCTAACCCCAAATCTAAACCTAAAATCTAAACCTAACCACAAATCTAAACCTAAGCCCAAATCTAAACCTAAAATCTAAACTTAACCCCAAATCTAAACCTAAAATCTAAACCTAACCCCAAATCTAAACCTAAAATCTAAACCTAACCCCAAGTCTAAACCTATCCCCAAATCTAAACCTAAAATCTGAACCTAACCCCAAATCCAAACCTAAAATCTAAACCTAACACCAAATCTAAACCTAACCCCAAATCTAAACCTAAAATCTAAACCTAACCCCAAATCTAAACCTAAAATCTAAACCTAACCCCAAATCTAAACCTAACCCCAAATCTAAACCTAAAATCTAAACCTAACCCCAAATCTAAACCTAAAATCTAAACCTAACCCCAAATCTAAACCTAACCCCAAATCTAAACCTAAAATCTAAACCTAACCCCAAATCTCAACCTAACCCCATATCTAAACCTAAAATCTAAACCTAACCCCAAATGTAAACCTAAAATCTAAACCTAACCCCAAATCTAAACCTAAAATCTAAACCTAACCCCAAATCTAAACCTTACCCCAAATATAAACCTAAAATCTAAACCTAACCCCAAATCTAAACCTAAAATCTAAACCTAACCCCAAATCTAAACCTAACCCCAAATCTAAACCTAAAATCTAAACATAACCCCAAATCTAAACCTAAAATCTAAGCCTAACCCCAAATCTAAACCTAACCCCAAATCTAAACCTAAAATCTAAACCTAACCCAAAGCTAAACCTAAAATCTAAACCTAAACCCAAATCTAACCCTAAAATCTAAACCTAACCCCAAATCTAAACCTAACCCCAAATCTAAACCTAAAATCTAAACCTAACCCCAAATCTAAACCTAACCCCAAATCTAAACCTAAAATCTAAACCTAACCCCAAATCTCAACCTAACCCCAAATCTAAACCTAAAATCTAAACCTAACCCCAAATCTAAACCTAACCCCAAATCTAAACCTAAAATCTAAACCTAACCCCAAATCTAAACCTAACCCCAAATCTAAACCTAAAATCTAAACCTAACCCCAAATCTAAACCTAAAATCTAAACCTAACCCCAAATCTAAACCTAACCCCAAATCTAAACCTAAAATCTAAACCTAACCCCAAATCTAAACCTAAAATCTAAACCTAACCCCAAATCTAAACCTAACCCCAAATCTAAACCTAAAATCTAAACCTAACCCCAAATCTAACCCTAAAATCTAAACCTAACCCCAAATCTAAACATAAAATCTAAACCTAACCCCAAATCTAAACCTAACCCCAAATCTAAACCTAAAATCTAAACCTAAAATCTAAACCTAACACCGAATCTAAACCTAAAATCTAAACCTAACCCCAAATCTAAACCTAAAATCTAAACCTAACCCCAAATCTAAACCTAACCCCAAATCTAAACCTAAAATCTAAACCTAACCCCAAATCTAAACCTAAAATCTAAACCTAACCCCAAATTTAAACCTAACCCCAAATCTAAACCTAAAATCTAAACCTAACCCCAAATCTAAACCTAACCCCATATCTAAACCTAAAATCTAAACCTAACCCCAAATCTAAACCTAAAATCTAAACCTAACCCCAAATCTAAACCTAACCCCAAATCTAAACCTAAAATCTAAACCTAACCCCAAATCTAAACCTAACCCCAAATCTAAACCTAAAATCTAAACCTAAACCCAAATCTAAACCTAAAATCTAAACCTAACCCCAAATCTAAACCTAACCCCAAATCTACACCTAAAATCTAAACCTAACCCCAAATCTAAACCTAAAATCTAAACCTAACCCCAAATCTAAACCTTACCCCAAATATAAACCTAACCCCAAATCTAAACCTAAAATCTAAACCTAAACCCAAATCTAAACCTTACCCCAAATATAAACCTAAAATCTAAACCTAACCCCAAATCTAAACCTAAAATCTAAACCTAACCCCAAATCTAAACCTAACCCCAAATCTAAACCTAAAATCTAAACCTAACCCCAAATCTAAACCTAACCCCAAATCTAAACCTAAAATCTAAACCTAAACCCAAATCTAAACCTAAAATCTAAACCTAACCCCAAATCTAAACCTAACCCCAAATCTAAACCTAAAATCTAAACCTAACCCAAAATCTAAACCTAACCCCAAATCTAAACCTAAAATCTAAACCTAACCCCAAATCTAAACCTAACCCCAAATCTAAACCTAAAATCTAAACCTAACCCCAAATCTAAACCTAACCCAAAATCTAAACCTAAAATCTAAACCTAACCCCAAATTTAAACCTAAAATCTAAACCTAACCCCAAATCTAAACCTGAAATCTAAACCTAACCCCAAATCTAAACCTAACCCCAAATCTAAACCTAAAATCTAAACCTAACCCCAAATCTAAACCTAACCCCAAATCTAAACCTAAAATCTAAACCTAACCCCAAATCTAAACCTAACCCCAAATCTAAACCTAAAATCTAAACCTAACCCCAAATCTAAACCTAAAATCTAAACCTAAACCCAAATCTAAACCTAACCCCAAATCTAAACCTAAAATCTAAACCTAACCCCAAATCTAAACCTAAAATCTAAACCTAACCCCAAATCTAAACCTAAAATCTAAACCTAACCCCAAATCTCAACCTAACCCCATATCTAAACCTAAAATCTAAACCTAACCCCAAATGTAAACCTAAAATCTAAACCTAACCCCAAATCTAAACCTAAAATATAAACCTAACCCCAAATCTAAACCTTACCCCAAATATAAACCTAAAATCTAAACCTAAACCCAAATCTAACCCTAAAATCTAAACCTAACCCCAAATCTAAACCTAACCCCAAATCTAAACCTAAAATCTAAACCTAACCCCAAATCTAAACCTAAAATCTAAACCTAACCCCAAATCTAAACCTAAAATCTAAACCTAACCCAAAATCTAAACCTAACCCCAAATCTAAACCTAAAATCTAAACCTAACCCCAAATCTAAACCTAAAATCTAAACCTAACCCCAAATCTAAACCTAACCCAAAATCTAAACCTAAAATCTAAACCTAACCCCAAATCTAAACCTAACCCCAAATCTAAACCTAAAATCTAAACCTAACCCCAAATCTAAACCTAAAATCTAAACCTAAACCCAAATCTAAACCTAAAATCTAAACCTAACCCCAAATCTAAACCTAACCCCAAATCTAAACCTAAAATCTAAACCTACCCCCAAATCTAAACCTAAAATCTAAACCTAAACCCAAATCTAACCCTAAAATCTAAACCTAACCCCAAATCTAAACCTAAAATCTAAACCTAACCCCAAATCTCAACCAACCCCATATCTAAACCTAAAATCTAAACCTAACCCCAAATGTAAACCTTACCCCAAATATAAACCTAAAATCTAAACCTAACCCCAAATCTAAACCTAAAATCTAAACCTAACCCCAAATCTAAACCTAAAATCTAAACCTAACCCCAAATCTAAACCTTACCCCAAATATAAACCTAAAATCTAAACCTAACCCCAAATCTAAACCTAAAATCTAAACCTAACCCCAAATCTAAACCTAACCCCAAATCTAAACCTAAAATCTAAACCTAACCCCAAATCTAAACCTAAAATCTAAACCTAACCCCAAATCTAAACCTAAAATCTAAACCTAACCCCAAATCTAAACCTAAAATCTAAACCTAAACCCAAATCTAACCCTAAAATCTAAACCTAACCCCAAATCTAAACCTAAAATCTAAACCTAACCCCAAATCTCAACCTAACCCCAAATCTAAACCTAAAATCTAAACCTAACCCCAAATCTAAACCTAAAATCTAAACCTAACCCCAAATCTAAACCTAACCCCAAATCTAAACCTAAAATCTAAACCTAACCCCAAATCTAAACCTAACCCCAAATCTAAACCTAAAATCTAAACCTAACCCCAAATCTAAACCTAAAATCTAAACCTAACCCCAAATCTAAACCTAACCCCAAATCTAAACCTAAAATCTAAACCTAACCCCAAATCTAAACCTAAAATCTAAACCTAACCCCAAATCTAAACCTAACCCCAAATCTAAACCTAAAATCTAAACCTAACCCCAAATCTAACCCTAAAATCTAAACCTAACCCCAAATCTAAACATAAAATCTAAACCTAACCCCAAATCTAAACCTAACCCCAAATCTAAACCTAAAATCTAAACCTAAAATCTAAACCTAACACCGAATCTAAACCTAAAATCTAAACCTAACCCCAAATCTAAACCTAAAATCTAAACCTAACCCCAAATCTAAACCTAAAATCTAAACCTAACCCCAAATCTAAACCTAAAATCTAAACCTAACCCCAAATCTAAACCTAACCCCAAATCTAAACCTAAAATCTAAACCTAACCCCAAATTTAAACCTAACCCCAAATCTAAACCTAAAATCTAAACCTAACCCCAAATCTAAACCTTACCCCAAATATAAACCTAAAATCTAAACCTAACCCCAAATCTAAACCTAAAATCTAAACCTAACCCCAAATCTAAACCTAACCCCAAATCTAAACCTAAAATCTAAACCTAACCCCAAATCTAAACCTAATCCCAAATCTAAACCTAAAATCTAAACCTAAACCCAAATCTAAACCTAAAATCTAAACCTAACCCCAAATCTAAACCTAAAATCTAAACCTAACCCCAAATCTAAACCTAAAATCTAAACCTAACCCCAAATCTAAACCTTACCCCAAATATAAACCTAACCCCAAATCTAAACCTAAAATCTAAACCTAACCCCAAATCTAAACCTTACCCCAAATCTAAACCTAAAATCTAAACCTAACCCCAAATCTAAACCTAAAATCTAAACCTAACCCCAAATCTAAACCTAACCCCAAATCTAAACCTAAAATCTAAACCTAACCCCAAATCTAAACCTAAAATCTAAACCTAACCCCAAATCTAAACCTAACCCCAAATCTAAACCTAAAATCTAAACCTAACCCCAAATTTAAACCTAAAATCTAAACCTAACCCCAAATCTAAACCTGAAATCTAAACCTAACCCCAAATCTAAACCTAACCCCAAATCTAAACCTAAAATCTAAACCTAACCCCAAATCTAAACCTAAAATCTAAACCTAACCCCAAATCTAAACCTAACCCCAAATCTAAACCTAAAATCTAAACCTAACCCCAAATCTAAACCTAAAATCTAAACCTAAACCCAAATCTAAACCTAACCCCAAATCTAAACCTAAAATCTAAACCTAACCCCAAATCTAAACCTAAAATCTAAACCTAACCCCAAATCTAAACCAAAAATCTAAACCTGACCCCAAATCTAAATCTAACCCCAAATCTAAACCTAAAATCTAAACCTAACCCCAAATCTAAACCTAAAATCTAAACCTAAACCCAAATCTAAACCTAAAATCTAATCCTAACCCCAAATCTAAACCTAACCCCAAATCTAAACCTAAAATCTAAACCTAACCCCAAATCTAAACCTAAAATCTAAACCTAAACCCAAATCTAACCCTAAAATCTAAACCTAACCCCAAATCTAAACCTAACCCCAAATCTAAACCTAAAATCTAAACCTAACCCCAAATCTAAACCTAAAATCTAAACCTAACCCTAAGTCTAAACCTAACCCCAAATCTAAACCTAAAATCTAAACCTAACCCCAAATCTAAACCTAAAATCTGAACCTAACCCCAAATCCAAACCTAAAATCTAAACCTAACACCAAATCTAAACCTAACCTCAAATGTAAACCTAAAATCTAAACCTAACCCCAAATCTAAACCTAAAATCTAAACCTAACCCCAAATCTAAACCTTACCCCAAATCTAAACCTAAAATCTAAACATAACCCCAAATCTAAACCTAACCCCAAATCTAAACCTAAAATCTAAACCTAACCCCAAATCTAAACCTAACCCCAAATCTAAACCTAAAATCTAAACCTAACCCCAAATCTAAACCTAAAATCTAAACCTAACCCCAAATCTAAACCTAAAATCTAAACCTAACCCCAAATCTAAACCTAACCCCAAATCTAAACCTAAAATCTAAACCTAACCCCAAATCTAACCCTAAAATCTAAACCTAACCCCAAATCTAAACATAAAATCTAAACCTAACCCCAAATCTAAACCTAACCCCAAATCTAAACCTAAAATCTAAACCTAAAATCTAAACCTAACACCGAATCTAAACCTAATATCTAAACCTAACCCCAAATCTAAACCTAAAATCTAACCTAACCCCAAATCTAAACCTAAAATCTAAACCTAACCCCAAATCTAAACCTAAAATCTAAACCTAAAATCTAAACCTAACCCCAAATCTAAACCTAAAATCTAAACCTAACCCCAAATCTAAACCTAACCCCAAACCTAACCCCAAATCTAAACCTAACCCCAAATCTAAACCTAACCCCAAATCTAAACCTAAAATCTAAACCTAACCCCAAATCTAAACCTAAAATCTAAACCTAAAATATAAACCTAACCCCAAATCTAAACCTAAAATCTAAACCTAACCCCAAATCTAAACCTAACCCCAAATCTAAACCTAAAATCTAAACCTAACCCCAAATCTAAACCTAACCCCAAATCTAAACCTAAAATCTAAACCTAAACCCAAATCTAAACCTAAAATCTAAACCTAACCCCAAATCTAAACCTAACCCCAAATCTAAACCTAACCCCAAATCTAAACCTAAAATCTAAACCTAAACCCAAATCTAAACCTAAAATCTAAACCTAACCCCAAATCTAAACCTAACCCCAAATCTAAACCTAAAATCTAAACCTAACCCCAAATCTAAACCTAAAATCTAAACCTAACCCCAAATCTAAACCTTACCCCAAATATAAACCTAACCCCAAATCTAAACCTAAAATCTAAACCTAACCCCAAATCTAAACCTTACCCCAAATCTAAACCTAAAATCTAAACCTAACCCCAAATCTAAACCTAAAATCTAAACCTAACCCCAAATCTAAACCTAAAATCTAAACCTAAAATCTAAACCTAACCCCAAATCTAAACCTAAAATCTAAACCTAACCCCAAATCTAAAACTAACCCCAAATCTAAACCTAAAATCTAAACCTAACCCCAAATCTAAACCTAACCCCAAATCTAAACCTAAAATCTAAACCTAAAATCTAAACCTAACCCCAAATCTAAACCTAAAATCTAAACCTAACCCCAAATCTAAAACTAACCCCAAATCTAAACCTAAAATCTAAACCTAACCCCAAATCTAAACCTAACCCCAAATCTAAACCTAAAATCTAAACCTAACCCCAAATTTAAACCTAAAATCTAAACCTAACCCCAAATCTAAACCTGAAATCTAAACCTAACCCCAAATCTAAACCTAACCCCAAATCTAAACCTAAAATCTAAACCTAACCCCAAATCTAAACCTAACCCCAAATCTAAACCTAACCCCAAATCTAAACCTAAAATCTAAACCTAACCCCAAATCTAAACCTAAAATCTAAACCTAAACCCAAATCTAAACCTAACCCCAAATCTAAACCTAAAATCTAAACCTAAACCCAAATCTAAACCTAACCCCAAATCTAAACCTAAAATCTAAACCTAACCCCAAATCTAAACCTAAAATCTAAACCTAACCCCAAATCTAAACCAAAAATCTAAACCTGACCCCAAATCTAAACCTAAAATCTAAACCTAACCCCAAATCTAAACCTAAAATCTAAACCTAACCCCAAATCTAAACCTAACCCCAAATCTAAACCTAAAATCTAAACCTAACCCCAAATCTAAACCTAAAATCTAAACCTAAACCCAAATCTAACCCTAAAATCTAAACCTAACCCCAAATCTAAATCTAACCCCAAATCTAAACCTAAAATCTAAACCTAACCCCAAATCTAAACCTTAAATCTAAACCTAACCCCAAGTCTAAACCTAACCCCAAATCTAAACCTAAAATCTAAACCTAACCCCAAATCTAAACCTAAAATCTGAACCTAACCCCAAATCCAAACCTAAAATCTAAACCTAACACCAAATCTAAACCTAACCCCAAATGTAAACCTAAAATCTAAACCTAACCCCAAATCTAAACCTAAAATCTAAACCTAACCCCAAATCTAAACCTTACCCCAAATCTAAACCTAAAATCTAAACATAACCCCAAATCTAAACCTAAAATCTAAACCTAACCCCAAATCTAAACCTAACCCCAAATCTAAACCTAAAATCTAAACCTAACCCCAAATCTAAACCTAAAATCTAAACCTAACCCCAAATCTAAACCTAACCCCAAATCTAAACCTAAAATCTAAACCTAACCCCAAATATAACCCTAAAATCTAAACCTAACCCCAAATCTAAACCTAAAATCTAAACCTAACCCCAAATCTAAACCTAACCCCAAATCCAAACCTAAAATCTAAACCTAAAATCTAAACCTAACACCGAATCTAAACCTAATATCTAAACCTAACCCCAAATCTAAACCTAAAATCTAAACCTAACCCCAAATCTAAACCTAAAATCTAAACCTAACCCCAATCTAAACCTAAAATCTAAACCTAAAATCTAAACCTAACCCCAAATCTAAACCTAAAATCTAAACCTAACCCCAAATCTAAACCTAACCCCAAATCTAAACCTAAAATCTAAACCTAACCCCAAATCTAAACCTAACCCCAAATCTAAACCTAAAATCTAAACCTAACCCCAAATCTAAACCTAAAATCTAAACCTAAAATCTAAACCTAACCCCAAATCTAAACCTAAAATCTAAACCTAACCCCAAATCTAAACCTAACCCCAAATCTAAACCTAAAATCTAAACCTAACCCCAAATCTAAACCTAAAATCTAAACCTAAAATCTAAACCTAACCCCAAATCTAAACCTAAAATCTAAACCTAACCCCAAATCTAAACCTAACCCCAAATCTAAACCTAAAATCTAAACCTAACCCCAAATCTAAACCTAAAATCTAAACCTAACCCCAAATCTAAACCTAACCCCAAATCTAAACCTAAAATCTAAACCTAACCCCAAATCTAAACCTAACCCCAAATCTAAACCTAAAATCTAAACCTAACCCCAAATCTAAACCTAAAATCTAAACCTAACCCCAAATCTAAACCTTACCCCAAATATAAACCTAAAATCTAAACCTAACCCCAAATCTAAACCTAAAATCTAACCTAACCCCAAATCTAAACCTAACCCCAAATCTAAACCTAAAATCTAAACCTAACCCCAAATCTAAACCTAACCCCAAATCTACACCTAAAATCTAAACCTAACCCCAAATCTAAACCTAACCCCAAATCTAAACCTAAAATCTAAACCTAACCCCAAATCTAAACCTAAAATCTAAACCTAACCCCAAATCTAAACCTAAAATCTAACCTAACCCCAAATCTAAACCTAACCCCAAATCTAAACCTAAAATCTAAACCTAACCCCAAATCTAAACCTAAAATCTAAACCTAACCCCAAATCTAAACCTAACCCCAAATCTAAACCTAAAATCTAAACCTAAAATCTAAACCTAACACCGAATCTAACCTAAAATCTAAACCTAACCCCAAATCTAAACCTAAAATCTAAACCTAACCCCAAATCTAAACCTAACCCCAAATCTAACCTAAAATCTAAACCTAACCCCAAATCTAAACCTAAAATCTAAACCTAACCCCAAATCTAAACCTAAGCCAAATCTAAACCTAAAATCTAAACCTAACCCCAAATTTAAACCTAACCCCAAATCTAAACCTAAAATCTAAACCTAACCCCAAATCTAAACCTTACCCCAAATATAAACCTAAAATCTAAACCTAACCCCAAATCTAAACCTAAAATCTAAACCTAACCCCAAATCTAAACCTAACCCCAAATCTAAACCTAAAATCTAAACCTAACACCAAATCTAAACCTAATCCCAAATCTAAACCTAAAATCTAAACCTAAACCCAAATCTAAACCTAAAATCTAAACCTAACCCCAAATCTAAACCTAACCCCAAATCTAAACCTAAAATCTAACCTAACCCCAAATCTAAACCTAAAATCTAAACCTAACCCCAAATCTAAACCTTACCCCAAATATAAACCTAACCCCAAATCTAAAACTAAAATCTAAACCTAACCCCAAATCTAAACCTTACCCCAAATCTAAACCTAAAATCTAAACCTAACCCAAATCTAAACCTAAAATCTAAACCTAACCCCAAATCTAAACCTAACCCCAAATCTAAACCTAAAATCTAAACCTAACCCCAAATCTAAACCTAACCCCAAATCTAAACCTAAAATCTAAACCTAACCCCAAATCTAAACCTAACCCCAAATCTAAACCTAAAATCTAAACCTAACCCCAAATTTAAACCTAAAATCTAAACCTAACCCCAAATCTAAACCTGAAATCTAAACCTAACCCCAAATCTAAACCTAACCCCAAATCTAAACCTAAAATCTAAACCTAACCCAAATCTAAACCTAAAATCTAAACCTAACCCCAATCTAAACCTAACCCCAAATCTAAACCTAACCCCAAATCTAAACCTAAAATCTAAACCTAACCCCAAATCTAAACCTAAAATCTAAACCTAACCCCAAATCTAAACCAAAAATCTAAACCTGACCCCAAATCTAAATCTAACCCCAAATCTAACCTAAAATCTAAACCTAACCCCAAATCTAAACCTAAAATCTAACCTAAACCCAAATCTAAACCTAACCCCAAATCTAAACCTAAAATCTAAACCTAAACCCAAATCTAACCCTAAAATCTAAACCTAACCCCAAATCTAAACCTAACCCCAAATCTAAACCTAAAATCTAAACCTAACCCCAAATCTAAACCTAAAATCTAAACCTAACCCCAAGTCTAAACCTAACCCCAAATCTAAACCTAAAATCTAAACCTAACCCCAAATCTAACCTAAAATCTGAACCTAACCCCAAATCCAAACCTAAAATCTAAACCTAACACCAAATCTAAACCTAACCCCAAATGTAAACCTAAAATCTAAACCTAACCCCAAATCTAAACCTAAAATCTAAACCTAACCCCAAATCTAAACCTAAAATCTAAACCTAACCCAAATCTAAACCTTACCCCAAATATAAACCTAAAATCTAAACCTAACCCCAAATCTAAACCTAAAATCTAAACCTAACCCCAAATCTAAACCTAACCCCAAATCTAAACCTAAAATCTAAACCTAACCCCAAATCTAAACCTAACCCCAAATCTAAACCTAAAATCTAAACCTAACCCAAATCTAAACCTAACCCCAAATCTAAACCTAAAATCTAAACCTAACCCCAAATTTAAACCTAAATCTAAACCTAACCCCAAATCTAAACCTGAAATCTAAACCTAACCCCAAATCTAAACCTAACCCAAATCTAAACCTAAAATCTAAACCTAACCCCAAATCTAAACCTAAATTCTAAACCTAACCCCAAATCTAAACCTAACCCCAAATCTAAACCTAAAATCTAAACCTAACCCCAAATCTAAACCTAAAATCTAAACCTAACCCCAAATCTAAACCAAAAATCTAAACCTAACCCCAAATCTAAATCTAACCCCAAATCTAAACCTAAAATCTAAACCTAACCCCAAATCTAACCTAAAATCTAAACCTAAACCCAAGTCTAAACCTAACCCCAAATCTAAACCTAAAATCTAAACCTAACCCCAAATCTAAACCTAAAATCTAAACCTAACCCCAAATCTAAACCTAAAATCTAAACCTAACCCCAAATCTAAAACTAACCCCAAATCTAAACCTAAAATCTAAACCTAACCCCAAATCTAAACCTAACCCAAATCTAAACCTAAAATCTAAACCTAACCCCAAATTTAAACCTAAAATCTAAACCTAACCCCAAATCTAAACCTGAAATCTAAACCTAACCCCAAATCTAAACCTAACCCAAATCTAAACCTAAAATCTAAACCTAACCCCAAATCTAAACCTAACCCCAAATCTAAACCTAACCCCAAATCTAAACCTAAAATCTAAACCTAACCCCAAATCTAAACCTAAAATCTAAACCTAAACCCAAATCTAAACCTAACCCCAAATCTAAACCTAAAATCTAAACCTAACACCAAATCTAAACCTAACCGCAAATCTAAACCTAAAATCTAAACCTAACCCCAAATCTAAACCTAAAATCTAAACCTAACCCAAATCTAACCAAAAATCTAAACCTGACCCCAAATCTAAACCTAACCCCAAATCTAAACCTAAAATCTAAACCTAACCCCAAATCTAAACCTAAAATCTAACCTAACCCCAATCTAAACCTAACCCCAAATCTAAACCTAAAATCTAAACCTAACCCCAAATCTAACCTAAAATCTAAACCTAAACCCAAATCTAACCCTAAAATCTAACCTAACCCCAAATCTAAACCTAACCCCAAATCTAAACCTAAAATCTAAACCTAACCCCAAATCTAAACCTTAAATCTAAACCTAACCCCAAGTCTAAACCTAACCCAAATCTAAACCTAAAATCTAAACCTAACCCCAAATCTAAACCTAAAATCTGAACCTAACCCCAAATCCAAACCTAAAATCTAAACTAACACCAAATCTAAACCTAACCCCAAATGTAAACCTAAAATCTAAACCTAACCCCAAATCTAAACCTAAAATCTAAACCTAACCCCAATCTAAACCTTATCCCAAATCTAAACCTAAAATCTAAACATAACCCCAAATCTAAACCTAACCCCAAATCTAAACCTAAAATCTAAACCTAACCCCAAATCTAAACCTACCCCAAATCTAAACCTAAAATCTAAACCTAACCCCAAATCTAAACCTAAAATCTAAACCTAACCCCAAATCTAAACCTAACCCCAAATCTAAACCTAAAATCTAAACCTAACCCCAAATCTAACCCTAAAATCTAAACCTAACCCCAAATCTAAACATAAAATCTAAACCTAACCCCAAATCTAAACCTAAACCCAAATCCAAACCTAAAATCTAAACCTAAAATCTAAACCTAACACCGAATCTAAACATAATATCTAAACCTAACCCCAAATCTAAACCTAAAATCTAAACCTAACCCCAAATCTAAACCTAAAATCTAAACCTAACCCCAAATCTAAACCTAAAATCTAAACCTAAAATCTAAACCTAACCCCAAATCTAACCTAAAATCTAAACCTAACCCCAAATCTAAACCTAACCCCAAATCTAAACCTAAAATCTAAACCTAACCCCAAATCTAAACCTAACCCCAAATCTAAACCTAAAATCTAAACCTAACCCCAAATCTAAACCTAAAATCTAAACCTAAAATCTAAACCTAACCCAAATCTAAACCTAAATCTAAACCTAACCCCAAATCTAAACCTAACCCCAAATCTAAACCTAAAATCTAAACCTAACCCCAAATCTAAACCTAACCCCAAATCTAAACCTAAAATCTAAACCTAAACCCAAATCTAAACCTAAAATCTAAACCTAACCCCAAATCTAAACCTAACCCAAATCTAAACCTAAAATCTAAACCTAACCCAAATCTAACCTAAAATCTAAACCTAACCCCAAATCTAAACCTTACCCCAAATATAAACCTAAAATCTAAACCTAACCCCAAATCTAAACCTAAAATCTAAACCTAACCCCAAATCTAAACCTAACCCCAAATCTAAACCTAAAATCTAAACCTAACCCCAAATCTAAACCTAACCCCAAATCTAAACCTAAAATCTAAACCTAACCCCAAATCTAAACCTAACCCCAAATCTAAACCTAAAATCTAAACCTAACCCCAAATCTAACCTAAAATCTAAACCTAACCCCAAATCTAAACCTAACCCCAAATCTAAACCTAAAATCTAAACCTAACCCCAAATCTAACCTAAAATCTAAACCTAACCCCAAATCTAAACCTAACCCCAAATCTAAACCTAAAATCTAAACCTAAAATCTAAACCTAACACCGAATCTAAACCTAAAATCTAAACCTAACCCAAAATCTAAACCTAAAATCTAAACCTAACCCCAAATCTAACCTAACCCCAAATCTAAACCTAAAATCTAAACCTAACCCCAAATCTAAACCTAAAATCTAAACCTAACCCCAAATCTAAACCTAACCCCAAATCTAAACCTAAAATCTAAACCGTAACCCCAAATTTAAACCTAACCCCAAATCTAAACCTAAAACCTAAACCTAACCCCAAATCTAAACCTTACCCCAAATATAAACCTAAAATCTAAACCTAACCCCAAATCTAAACCTAAAATCTAAACCTAACCCAAATCTAAACCTAACCCAAATCTAAACCTAAAATCTAAACCTAACCCCAAATCTAAACCTAATCCAAATCTAAACCTAAAATCTAAACCTAAACCCAAATCTAAACCTAAAATCTAAACCTAACCCCAAATCTAAACCTAACCCCAAATCTAAACCTAAAATCTAAACCTAACCCCAAATCTAAACCTAAAATCTAAACCTAACCCCAAATCTAAACCTTACCCCAATATAAACCTAACCCCAAATCTAAACCTAAAATCTAAACCTAACCCCAAATCTAAACCTTACCCCAATCTAAACCTAAATCTAAACCTAACCCCAAATCTAACCTAAAATCTAAACCTAACCCCAAATCTAAACCTAACCCCAAATCTAAACCTAAAATCTAAACCTAACCCCAAATCTAAACCTAACCCCAAATCTAAACCTAAATCTAAACCTAACCCCAAATCTAAACCTAACCCCAAATCTAAACCTAAAATCTAAACCTAACCCCAAATTTAAACCTAAAATCTAAACCTAACCCCAAATCTAAACCTGAAATCTAAACCTAACCCCAAATCTAAACCTAACCCAAATCTAAACCTAAAATCTAAACCTAACCCCAAATCTAAACCTAAAATCTAAACCTAACCCCAAATCTAACCTAACCCCAAATCTAAACCTAAAATCTAAACCTAACCCAAATCTAAACCTAAAATCTAAACCTAAACCCAAATCTAAACCTAAAATCTAAACCTAACCCCAAATCTAAACCTAACCCAAATCTAAACCTAAAATCTAAACCTAACCCCAAATCTAAACCTAAAATCTAAACCTAAACCCAAATCTAACCCTAAAATCTAAACCTAACCCAAATCTAAACCTAACCCCAAATCTAAACCTAAAATCTAAACCTAACCCAAATCTAAACCTAAAATCTAACCTAACCCCAAGTCTAAACCTAACCCCAAATCTAAACCTAAAATCTAAACCTAACCCCAAATCTAAACCTAAAATCTGAACCTAACCCAAATCCAAACCTAAAATCTAAACCTAACACCAAATCTAAACCTAACCCCAATGTAAACCTAAAATCTAAACTAACCCCAAATCTAAACCTAAAATCTAAACCTAACCCCAAATCTAAACCTAAAATCTAAACCTAACCCCAAATCTAAACCTAACCCCAAATCTAAACCTAAAATCTAAACATAACCCCAAATCTAAACCTAACCCCAAATCTAAACCTAAAATCTAAACCTAACCCCAAATCTAAACCTAAATCTAAACCTAACCCCAAATCTAAACCTAAAATCTAAACCTAACCCCAAATCTAAACCTAACCCCAAATCTAAACCTAAAATCTAAACCTAACCCCAAATCTAACCCTAAAATCTAAACCTAACCCCAAATCTAAACATAAAATCTAAACCTAACCCCAAATCTAAACCTAACCCCAAATCCAAACCTAAAATCTAAACCTAAAATCTAAACCTAACACCGAATCTAAACCTAATATCTAAACCTAACCCCAAATCTAAACTAAAATCTAAACCTAACCCCAATCTAAACCTAAAATCTAAACCTAACCCCAAATCTAAACCTAAAATCTAAACCAAAATCTAAACCTAACCCCAAATCTAAACCTAAAATCTAAACCTAAAATCTAAACCTAAAATCTAAACCTAACCCCAAATCTAAACCTAAAATTTAAACCTAACCCCAAATCTAAACCTAACCCCAAATCTAAACCTAAAATCTAAACCTAACCCCAAATCTAAACCTAACCCCAAATCTAAACCTAAAATCTAAACCTAACCCCAAATCTAAACCTAAAATCTAAACCTAAAATATAAACCTAACCCCAAATCTAAACCTAAAATCTAAACCTAACCCCAAATCTAAACCTAACCCCAAATCTAAACCTAAAATCTAAACCTAACCCCAAATCTAAACCTAACCCCAAATCTAAACCTAAAATCTAAACCTAAACCCAAATCTAAACCTAAAATCTAAACCTAACCCCAAATCTAAACCTAACCCCAAATCTAAACCTAAAATCTAAACCTAAACCCAAATCTAAACCTAAAATCTAAACCTAACCCCAAATCTAAACCTAACCCCAAATCTAAACCTAAAATCTAAACCTAACCCCAAATCTAAACCTAAAATCTAAACCTAACCCCAAATCTAAACCTTACCCCAAATATAAACCTAACCCCAAATCTAAACCTAAAATCTAAACCTAACCCCAAATCTAAACCTTACCCCAAATCTAAACCTAAAATCTAAACCTAACCCCAAATCTAAACCTAAAATCTAAACCTAACCCCAAATCTAAACCTAACCCCAAATCTAAACCTAAAATCTAAACCTAACCCCAAATCTAAAACTAACCCCAAATCTAAACCTAAAATCTAAACCTAACCCCAAATCTAAACCTAAAGTCTAAACCTAACCCCAAATCTAAACCAAAAATCTAAACCTGACCCAAATCTAAATCTAACCCCAAATCTAAACCTAAAATCTAAACCTAACCCCAAATCTAAACCTAAAATCTAAACCTAACCCCAAATCTAAACCTAACCCCAAATCTAAACCTAAAATCTAAACCTAACCCCAAATCTAAACCTAAAATCTAAACCTAAACCCAAATCTAACCCTAAAATCTAAACCTAACCCCAAATCTAAACCTAACCCCAAATCTAAACCTAAAATCTAAACCTAACCCCAAATCTAAACCTTAAATCTAAACCTAACCCCAAGTCTAAACCTAACCCCAAATCTAAACCTAAAATCTAAACCTAACCCCAAATCTAAACCTAAAATCTGAACCTAACCCCAAATCCAAACCTAAAATCTAAACCTAACACCAAATCTAAACCTAACCCCAAATGTAAACCTAAAATCTAAACCTAACCCCAAATCTAAACCTAAAATCTAAACCTAACCCCAAATCTAAACCTTACCCCAAATCTAAACCTAAAATCTAAACATAACCCCAAATCTAAACCTAACCCCAAATCTAAACCTAAAATCTAAACCTAACCCCAAATCTAAACCTAACCCCAAATCTAAACCTAAAATCTAAACCTAACCCCAAATCTAAACCTAAAATCTAAACCTAACCCCAAATCTAAACCTAACCCCAAATCTAAACCTAAAATCTAAACCTAACCCCAAATCTAACCCTAAAATCTAAACCTAACCCCAAATCTAAACCTAACCCCAAATCCAAACCTAAAATCTAAACCTAAAATCTAAACCTAACACCGAATCTAAACCTAATATCTAAACCTAACCCCAAATCTAAACCTAAAATCTAAACCTAACCCCAAATCTAAACCTAAAATCTAAACCTAACCCCAAATCTAAACCTAAAATCTAAACCTAAAATCTAAACCTAACCCCAAATCTAAACCTAAAATCTAAACCTAACCCCAAATCTAAACCTAACCCCAAATCTAAACCTAAAATCTAAACCTAACCCCAAATCTAAACCTAACCCCAAATCTAAACCTAAAATCTAAACCTAACCCCAAATCTAAACCTAAAATCTAAACCTAAAATCTAAACCTAACCCCAAATCTAAACCTAAAATCTAAACCTAACCCCAAATCTAAACCTAACCCCAAATCTAAACCTAAAATCTAAACCTAACCCCAAATCTAAACCTAACCCCAAATCTAAACCTAAAATCTAAACCTAAACCCAAATCTAAACCTAAAATCTAAACCTAAACCCAAATCTAAACCTAACCCCAAATCTAAACCTAAAATCTAAACCTAACCCCAAATCTAAACCTAAAATCTAAACCTAACCCCAAATCTAAACCTAACCCCAAATCTAAACCTAAAATCTAAACCTAACCCCAAATCTAAACCTAACCCCAAATCTAAACCTAAAATCTAAACCTAACCCCAAATCTAAACCTAACCCCAAATCTAAACCTAAAATCTAAACCTAACCCCAAATTTAAACCTAAAATCTAAACCTAACCCCAAATCTAAACCTGAAATCTAAACCTAACCCCAAATCTAAACCTAACCCCAAATCTAAACCTAAAATCTAAACCTAACCCCAAATCTAAACCTAAAATCTAAACCTAACCCCAAATCTAAACCTAACCCCAAATCTAAACCTAAAATCTAAACCTAACCCCAAATCTAAACCTAAAATCTAAACCTAAACCCAAATCTAAACCTAACCCCAAATCTAAACCTAAAATCTAAACCTAACCCCAAATCTAAACCTAAAATCTAAACCTAACCCCAAATCTAAACCAAAAATCTAAACCTAACCCCAAATCTAAATCTAACCCCAAATCTAAACCTAAAATCTAAACCTAACCCCAAATCTAAACCTAAAATCTAAACCTAAACCCAAGTCTAAACCTAACCCCAAATCTAAACCTAAAATCTAAACCTAACCCCAAATCTAAACCTAAAATCTAAACCTAAACCCAAATCTAACCCTAAAATCTAAACCTAACCCCAAATCTAAACCTAACCCCAAATCTAAACCTAAAATCTAAACCTAACCCCAAATCTAAACCTAAAATCTAAACCTAACCCCAAGTCTAAACCTAACCCCAAATCTAAACCTAAAATCTAAACCTAACCCCAAATCTAAACCTAAAATCTGAACCTAACCCCAAATCCAAACCTAAAATCTAAACCTAACCCCAAATCTAAACCTAACTCGAAATCTAAACCTAAAATCTAAACCTAACCCCAAATCTAAACCTAAAATCTAAACCTAACCCCAAATCTAAACCTAAAATCTAAACCTAACCCCAAATCTAAACCTAACCCCAAATCTAAACCTAAAATCTAAACCTAACCCCAAATCTAAACCTAAAATCTAAACCTAAACCCAAATCTAAACCTAACCCCAAATCTAAACCTAAAATCTAAACCTAAACCCCAAATCTAAACCTAACCCCATATCTAAACCTAAAATCTAAACCTAACCCCAAATCTAAATCTAAAATCTAAACCTAACCCCAAATCTAAACCTAACCCCAAATATAAACCTAAAATCTAAACCTAACCCCAAATCTAAACCTAACCCCAAATCTAAACCTAACCCCAAATCTAAACCTAAAATCTAAACCTAACCCCAAATCTAAACCTAAAATCTAAACCTAAACCCAAATCTAAACCTAACCCCAAATCTAAACCTAAAATCTAAACCTAAACCCCAAATCTAAACCTAACCCCATATCTAAACCTAAAATCTAAACCTAACCCCAAATCTAAACCTAAAATCTAAACCTAACCCCAAATCTAAACCTAACCCCAAATCTAAACCTAAAATCTAAACCTAACCCCAAATCTAAACCTAAAATCTAAACCTAACCCCAAATCTAAACCTAAAATCTAAACCTAACCCCAAATCTAAACCAAAAATCTAAACCTAACCCCAAATCTAAATCTAACCCCAAATCTAAACCTAAAATCTAAACCTAACCCCAAATCTAAACCTAACCCCATATCTAAACCTAAAATCTAAACCTAACCCCAAATGTAAACCTAAAATCTAAACCTAACCCCAAATCTAAACCTAAAATCTAAACCTAACCCCAAATCTAAACCTAACCCCAAATATAAACCTAAAATCTAAACCTAACCCCAAATATAAACCTAAAATCTTAACCTAACCCCAAATCTAAAACTAACCCCAAATCTAAACCTAAAATCTAAACCTAACCCCAAATCTAAACCTAAAATCTAAACCTAACCCCAAATCTAAACCTAACCCCAAATCTAAACCTAAAATCTAAACCTAACCCCAAATCTAAACCTAAACCCAAATCTAACCCTAAAATCTAAACCTAACCCCAAATCTAAACCTAACCCCAAATCTAAACCTAAAATCTAAACCTAACCCCAAATCTAAACCTAAAATCTAAACCTAACCCCAAATCTAAACCTAACCCCAAATCTAAACCTAAAATCTAAACCTAACCCCAAATCTAAACCTAAAATCTAAACCTAACCCCAAATCTAAACCTAACCCCAAATCTAAAGCTAAAATCTAAACCTAACCCCAAATCTAAACCTAAAATCTAAACCTAAACCCAAATCTAACCCTAAAATCTAAACCTAACCCCAAATCTAAACCTAACCCCAAATCTAAACCTAAAATCTAAACCTAACCCCAAATCTAAACCTTACCCCAAATCTAAACCTAAAATCTAAACCTAACCCCAAATCTAAACCTAAAATCTAAACCTAACCCCAAATCTAAACCTAAAATCTAAACCTAACCCCAAATCTAAACCTAACCCCAAATCTAAACCTAAAATCTAAACCTAACCCCAAATCTAAAACTAAAATCTAAACCTAACCCCAAATCTAAACCTAACCCCAAATCTAAACCTAAAATCTAAACCTAACCCCAAATCTAAACCTAACCCCAAATCTAAACCTCAAATCTAAACCTAACCCCAAATCTAAACCTAACCCCAAATCTAAACCTAAAATCTAAACCTAACCCCAAATCTAAACCTAAAATCTAAACCTAACCCCAAATCTAAACCTAACCCCAAATCTAAACCTAAAATCTAAACCTAACCCCAAGTCTAAACCTAACCCCAAATCTAAACCTAAAATCTAAACCTAACCCCAAATCTAAACCTAAATGTAAACCTAACCCCATATCTAAACCTAACCCCAAATCTAAACCTAACCCCAAATCTAAACCTAAAATCTAAACCTAACCCCAAATCTAAACCTAACCCCAAATCTAAACCTAAAATCTAAACCTAACCCCAAATCTAAACCTAAAATCTAAACCTAAACCCAAATCTAAACCTAACCCCAAATCTAAACCTAAAATCTAAACCTAACCCCAAATCTAAACCTAACCCCATATCTAAACCTAAAATCTAAACCTAACCCCAAATCTAAACCTAAAATCTAAACCTAACCCCAAATCTAAACCTAACCCCAAATCTAAACCTAAAATCTAAACCTAACCCCAAATCTAAACCTAAAATCTAAACCTAACCCCAAATCTAAACCTAACCCCAAATCTAAACCTAAAATCTAAACCTAACCCCAAATCTAAACCTAAAATCTAAACCTAACCCCAAATCTAAACCAAAAATCTAAACCTAACCCCAAATCTAAATCTAACCCCAAATCTAAACCTAAAATCTAAACCTAAACCCAAGTCTAAACCTAACCCCAAATCTAAACCTAAAATCTAAACCTAACCCCAAATCTAAACCTAAAATCTAAACCTAAACCCAAATCTAACCCTAAAATCTAAACCTAACCCCAAATCTAAACCTAACCCCAAATCTAAACCTAAAATCTAAACCTAACCCCAAATCTAAACCTAAAATCTAAACCTAACCCCAAGTCTAAACCTAACCCCAAATCTAAACCTAAAATCTAAACCTAACCCCAAATCTAAACCTAAAATCTGAACCTAACCCCAAATCCAAACCTAAAATCTAAACCTAACCCCAAATCTAAACCTAACCCCAAATCTAAACCTAAAATCTAAACCTAACCCCAAATCTAAACCTAAAATCTAAACCTAACCCCAAATCTAAACCTAACCCCAAATCTAAACCTAAAATCTAAACCTAACCCCAAATCTAAACCTAAAATCTAAACCTAACCCCAAATCTAAACCTAAAATCTAAACCTAAACCCAAATCTAAACCTAACCCCAAATCTAAACCTAAAATCTAAACCTAAACCCCAAATCTAAACCTAACCCCATATCTAAACCTAAAATCTAAACCTAACCCCAAATCTAAACCTAAAATCTAAACCTAACCCCAAATCTAAACCTAACCCCAAATATAAACCTAAAATCTAAACCTAACCCCAAATCTAAACCTAAAATCTAAACCTAACCCCAAATCTAAAACTAACCCCAAATCTAAACCTAAAATCTAAACCTAACCCCAAATCTAAACCTAACCCCAAATCTAAACCTCAAATCTAAACCTAACCCCAAATCTAAACCTAACCCCAAATCTAAACCTTAAATCTAAACCTAACCCCAAATCTAAACCTAAAATCTAAACCTAACCCCAAATCTAAACCTAACCCCAAATCTAAACCTAAAATCTAAACCTAACCCCAAGTCTAAACCTAACCCCAAATCTAAACCTAAAATCTAAACCTAACCCCAAATCTAAACCTAAATCTAAACCTAACCCCCTATCTAAACCTAACCCCAAATCTAAACCTAACCCCAAATCTAAACCTAAAATCTAAACCTAACCCCAAATCTAAACCTAACCCCAAATCTAAACCTAAAATCTAAACCTAACCCCAAATCTAAACCTAAAATCTAAACCTAAACCCAAATCTAAACCTAACCCCAAATCTAAACCTAAAATCTAAACCTAACCCCAAATCTAAACCTAACCCCATATCTAAACCTAAAATCTAAACCTAACCCCAAATGTAAACCTAAAATCTAAACCTAACCCCAAATCTAAACCTAAAATCTAAACCTAACCCCAAATCTAAACCTTACCCCAAATATAAACCTAAAATCTAAACCTAACCCCAAATCTAAACCCAAAATCTAAACCTAACCCCAAATCTAAACCAAAAATCTAAACCTAACCCGAAATCTAAATCTAACCCCAAATCTAAACCTAAAATCTAAACCTAACCCCAAATCTAAACCTAAAATCTAAACCTAAACCCAAATCTAAACCTAAAATCTAAACCTAACCCCAAATCTAAACCTAACCCCAAATCTAAACCTAAAATCTAAACCTAACCCCAAATCTAAACCTAAAATCTAAACCTAAACCCAAATCTAACCCTAAAATCTAAACCTAACCCCAAATCTAAACCTAACCCCAAATCTAAACCTAAAATCTAAACCTAACCCCAAATCTAAACCTAAAATCTAAACCTAACCCCAAGTCCAAACCTAACCCCAAATCTAAACCTAAAATCTAAACCTAACCCCAAATCTAAACCTAAAATCTAAACCTAACCCCAAATCTAAACCTAACCCCAAATCTAAACCTAAAATCTAAACCTAACCCCAAATCTAAACCTAAAATCTAAACCTAACCCCAAATCTAAACCTAACCCCAAATCTAAACCTAAAATCTAAACCTAACCCCAAATCTAAACCTAACCCCAAATCTAAACCTAAAATCTAAACCTAACCCCAAATCTAAACCTAACCCCAAATCTAAACCTAAAATCTAAACCTAACCCCAAATCTAAACCTAACCCCAAATCTAAACCTAAAATCTAAACCTAACCCCAAGTCTAAACCTAACCCCAAATCTAAACCTAAAATCTAAACCTAACCCCAAATCTAAACCTAACCCCAAATCTAAACCTAACCCCAAATCTAAACCTAAAATCTAAACCTAACCCCAAATCTAAACCTAACCCTAAATCTAAACCTAAAATCTAAACCTAACCCCAAATCTAAACCTAACCCCAAATCTAAACCTAAAATCTAAACCTAACCCCAAATCTAAACCTAACCCCAAATCTAAACCTAAAATCTAAACCTAACCACAAATCTAAACCTAAGCCCAAATCTAAACCTAAAATCTAAACCTAACCCCAAATCTAAACCTAAAATCTAAACCTAACCCCAAATCTAAACCTAAAATCTAAACCTAACCCCAAGTCTAAACCTAACCCCAAATCTAAACCTAAAATCTGAACCTAACCCCAAATCCAAACCTAAAATCTAAACCTAACACCAAATCTAAACCTAACCCCAAATCTAAACCTAAAATCTAAACCTAACCCCAAATCTAAACCTAAAATCTAAACCTAACCCTAAATCTAAACCTAACCCCAAATCTAAACCTAAAATCTAAACCTAACCCCAAATCTAAACCTAAAATCTAAACCTAAACCCAAATCTAAACCTAACCCCAAATCTAAACCTAAAATCTAAACCTAACCCCAAATCTAAACCTAACCCCATATCTAAACCTAAAATCTAAACCTAACCCCAAATCTAAACCTAAAATCTAAACCTAACCCCAAATCTAAACCTAAAATCTAAACCTAAAATCTAAACCTAACCCCAAATCTAAACCTAAAATCTAAACCTAACCCCAAATCTAAACCTAACCCCAAATCTAAACCTAAAATCTAAACCTAACCCCAAATCTAAACCTAACCCCAAATCTAAACCTAACCCCAAATCTAAACCTAAAATCTAAACCTAACCCCAAATTTAAACCTAAAATCTAAACCTAACCCCAAATCTAAACCTAAAATATAAACCTAACCACAAATCTAAACCTAACCCCAAATCTAAACCTAAAATCTAAACCTAACCCCAAATCTAAACCTAAAATCTAAACCTAACCCCAAATCTAAACCTAACCCCAAATCTAAACCTAAAATCTGAACCTAACCCCAAATCCAAACCTAAAATCTAAACCTAACACCAAATCTAAACCTAACCCCAAATCTAAACCTAAAATCTAAACCTAACCCCAAATCTAAACCTAAAATCTAAACCTAACCCCAAATCTAAACCTAAAATCTAAACCTAAACCCAAATCTAACCCTAAAATATAAACCTAACCCCAAATCTAAACCTAACCCCAAATCTAAACCTAATATCTAAACCTAACCCCAAATCTAAACCTAACCCCAAATCTAAACCTAAAATCTAAACCTAACCCCAAATCTAAACCTAACCCCAAATCTAAACCTAAAATCTAAACCTAACCCCAAATCTAAACCTAACCCCAAATCTAAACCTAACCCCAAATCTAAACCTAAAATCTAAACCTAACCCCAAATCTAAACCTAAAATCTAAACCTAACCCCAAATCTAAACCTAACCCCAAATCTAAACCTAAAATCTAAACCTAACCACAAATCTAAACCTAAGCCCAAATCTAAACCTAAAATCTAAACCTAACCCCAAATCTAAACCTAAAATCTAAACCTAACCCCAAATCTAAACCTAAAATCTAAACCTAACCCCAAGTCTAAACCTAACCCCAAATCTAAACCTAAAATCTGAACCTAACCCCAAATCCAAACCTAAAATCTAAACCTAACACCAAATCTAAACCTAAAATCTAAACCTAACCCCAAATCTAAACCTAAAATCTAAACCTAACCCCAAATCTAAACCTAACCCCAAATCTAAACCTAAAATCTAAACCTAACCCCAAATCTAAACCTAAAATCTAAACCTAAACCTAAAATCTAAACCTAACCCCAAATCTAAACCTAAAATCTAAACCTAACCCCAAATCTAAACCTAACCCCATAACTAAACCTAAAATCTAAACCTAACCCCAAATCTAAACCTAAAATCTAAACCTAACCCCAAATCTAAACCTAAAATCTAAACCTAAAATCTAAACCTAACCCCAAATCTAAACCTAAAATCTAAACCTAACCCCAAATCTAAACCTAACCCCATATCTAAACATAAAATCTAAACCTAACCCCAAATCTAAACCTAAAATCTAAACCTAACCCCAAATCTAAACCTAAAATCTAAACCTAAAATCTAAACCTAACCCCAAATCTAAACCTAAAATCTAAACCTAACCCCAAATCTAAACCTAACCCCAAATCTAAACCTAAAATCTAAACCTAACCCCAAATCTAAACCTAACCCCAAATCTAAACCTAAAATCTAAACCTAACCCCAAATCTAAACCTAACCCCAAATCTAAACCTAAAATCTAAACCTAACCCCAAATTTAAACCTAAAATCTAAACCTAACCCCAAATCTAAACCTAAAATCTAAACCTAACCCCAAATCTAAACCTAAAATATAAACCTAACCACAAATCTAAACCTAACCCCAAATCTAAACCTAAAATCTAAACCTAACCCCAAATCTAAACCTAAAATCTAAACCTAACCCCAAATCTAAACCTAAAATCTAAACCTAACCCCAAATCTAAACCTAACCCCAAATCTAAACCTAAAATCTGAACCTAACCCCAAATCCAAACCTAAAATCTAAACCTAACACCAAATCTAAACCTAACCCCAAATCTAAACCTAAAATCTAAACCTAACCCCAAATCTAAACCTAAAATCTAAACCTAACCCCAAATCTAAACCTAAAATCTAAACCTAACCCCAAATCTAAACCTAAAATCTAAACCTAAACCCAAATCTAACCCTAAAATCTAAACCTAACCCCAAATCTAAACCTAACCCCAAATCTAAACCTAATATCTAAACCTAACCCCAAATCTAAACCTAACCCCAAATCTAAACCTAAAATCTAAACCTAACCCCAAATCTAAACCTAACCCCAAATCTAAACCTAAAATCTAAACCTAACCCCAAATCTAAACCTAACCCCAAATCTAAACCTAACCCCAAATCTAAACCTAAAATCTAAACCTAACCCCAAATCTAAACCTAAAATCTAAACCTAAACCCAAATCTAAACCTAACCCCAAATCTAAACCTAAAATCTAAACCTAACCACAAATCTAAACCTAAGCCCAAATCTAAACCTAAAATCTAAACCTAAGCCCAAATCTAAACCTAAAATCTAAACCTAACCCCAAATCTAAACCTAAAATCTAAACCTAACCCCAAGTCTAAACCTAACCCCAAATCTAAACCTAAAATCTGAACCTAACCCCAAATCCAAACCTAAAATCTAAACCTAACACCAAATCTAAACCTAAAATCTAAACCTAACCCCAAATCTAAACCTAAAATCTAAACCTAACCCCAAATCTAAACCTAACCCCAAATCTAAACCTAAAATCTAAACCTAACCCCAAATCTAAACCTAAAATCTAAACCTAAACCTAAAATCTAAACCTAACCCCAAATCTAAACCTAAAATCTAAACCTAACCCCAAATCTAAACCTAACCCCATAACTAAACCTAAAATCTAAACCTAACCCCAAATCTAGACCTAAAATCTAAACCTAACCCCAAATCTAAACCTAAAATCTAAACCTAACCCTAAATCTAAACCTTACCCCAAATATAAACCTAAAATCTAAACCTAACCCCAAATCTAAACCTAAAATCTAAACCTAACCCCAAATCTAAACCTAACCCCAAATCTAAACCTAAAATCTAAACCTAACCCCAAATCTAAACCTAAAATCTAAACCTAACCCCAAATCTAAACCTAACCCCAAATCTAAACCTAAAATCTAAACCTAACCCCAAATCTAAACCTAAAATCTAAACCTAAACCCAAATCTAACCCTAAAATCTAAACCTAACCCCAAATCTAAACCTAACCCCAAATCTAAACCTAAAATCTAAACCTAACCCCAAATCTAAACCTAAAATCTAAACCTAACGCCAAATCTAAACCTAACCCCAAATCTAAACCTAAAATCTAAACCTAACCCCAAATCTAAACCTAACCCCATAACTAAACCTAAAATCTAAACCTAACCCCAAATCTAAACCTAAAATCTAAACCTAAAATCTAAACCTAACCCCAAATCTAAACCTAAAATCTAAACCTAACCCCAAATCTAAACCTAACCCCAAATCTAAACCTAAAATCTAAACCTAACCCCAAATCTAAACCTAAAATCTAAACCTAACCCCAAATCTAAACCTAAAATCTAAACCTAAAATCTAAACCTAACCCCAAATCTAAACCTAAAATCTAAACCTAACCCCAAATCTAAACCTAACCCCAAATCTAAACCTAAAATCTAAACCTAACCCCAAATCTAAACCTAACCCCAAATCTAAACCTAAAATCTAAACCTAACCCCAAATTTAAACCTAAAATCTAAACCTAACCCCAAATCTAAACCTAAAATCTAAACCTAACCCCAAATCTAAACCTAAAATATAAACCTAACCACAAATCTAAACCTAACCCCAAATCTAAACCTAAAATCTAAACCTAACCCCAAATCTAAACCTAAAATCTAAACCTAACCCCAAATCTAAACCTAACCCCAAATCTAAACCTAAAATCTGAACCTAACCCCAAATCCAAACCTAAAATCTAAACCTAACACCAAATCTAAACCTAACCCCAAATCTAAACCTAAAATCTAAACCTAACCCCAAATCTAAACCTAAAATCTAAACCTAACCCCAAATCTAAACCTAAAATCTAAACCTAAACCCAAATCTAACCCTAAAATCTAAACCTAACCCCAAATCTAAACCTAAAATCTAAACCTAACCCCAAATCTAAACCTAACCCCAAATCTAAACCTAAAATCTAAACCTAACCCCAAATCTAAACCTAACCCCAAATCTAAACCTAAAATCTAAACCTAACCCCAAATCTAAACCTAACCCCAAATCTAAACCTAACCCCAAATCTAAACCTAAAATCTAAACCTAACCCCAAATCTAAACCTAAAATCTAAACCTAACCCCAAATCTAAACCTAACCCCAAATCTAAACCTAAAATCTAAACCTAACCACAAATCTAAACCTAAGCCCAAATCTAAACCTAAAATCTAAACCTAAGCCCAAATCTAAACCTAAAATCTAAACCTAACCCCAAATCTAAACCTAAAATCTAAACCTAACCCCAAGTCTAAACCTAACCCCAAATCTAAACCTAAAATCTGAACCTAACCCCAAATCCAAACCTAAAATCTAAACCTAACACCAAATCTAAACCTAAAATCTAAACCTAACCCCAAATCTAAACCTAAAATCTAAACCTAACCCCAAATCTAAACCTAACCCCAAATCTAAACCTAAAATCTAAACCTAACCCCAAATCTAAACCTAAAATCTAAACCTAAACCTAAAATCTAAACCTAACCCCAAATCTAAACCTAAAATCTAAACCTAACCCCAAATCTAAACCTAACCCCATAACTAAACCTAAAATCTACCTAACCCCAAATCTAGACCTAAAATCTAAACCTAACCCCAAATCTAAACCTAAAATCTAAACCTAACCCTAAATCTAAACCTTACCCCAAATATAAACCTAAAATCTAAACCTAACCCCAAATCTAAACCTAAAATCTAAACCTAACCCCAAATCTAAACCTAACCCCAAATCTAAACCTAAAATCTAAACCTAACCCCAAATCTAAACCTAAAATCTAAACCTAACCCCAAATCTAAACCTAACCCCAAATCTAAACCTAAAATCTAAACCTAACCCCAAATCTAAACCTAAAATCTAAACCTAAACCCAAATCTAACCCTAAAATCTAAACCTAACCCCAAATCTAAACCTAACCCCAAATCTAAACCTAAAATCTAAACCTAACCCCAAATCTAAACCTAAAATCTAAACCTAACGCCAAATCTAAACCTAACCCCAAATCTAAACCTAAAATCTAAACCTAACCCCAAATCTAAACCTAAAATCTAAACCTAACCCCAAATCTAAACCTAAAATCTAAACCTAACCCCAAATCTAAACCTAAAATCTAAACCTAAACCCAAATCTAACCCTAAAATCTAAACCTAACCCCAAATCTAAACCTAACCCCAAATCTAAACCTAAAATCTAAACCTAACCCCAAATCTAAACCTTACCCCAAATCTAAACCTAAAATCTAAACCTAACCCCAAATCTAAACCTAAAATCTAAACCTAACCCCAAATCTAAACCTAACCCCAAATCTAAAACTAAAATCTAAACCTAACCCCAAATCTAAACCTAAAATCTAAACCTAACCCCAAATCTAAACCTAACCCCAAATCTAAACCTAAAATCTAAACCTAACCCCAAATCTAAACCTAAAATCTAAACCTAACCCCAAATCTAAACCTAACCCCAAATCTAAACCTTACCCCAAATCTAAACCTAAAATCTAAACCTAACCCCAAGACTAAACCTAACCCCAAATCTAAACCTAAAATCTAAACCTAACCCCAAATCTAAACCTAAATCTAAACCTAACCCCAAATCTAAACCTAAAATCTAAACCTAACCCCAAATCTAAACCTAACCCCATATCTAAACCTAAAATCTAAACCTAACCCCAAATCTAAACCTAAAATCTAAACCTAACCCCAAATGTAAACCTAACCCCAAATCTAAACCTAAAATCTAAACCTAACCCCAAATCTAAACCTAACCCCAAATCTAAACCTAAAATCTAAACCTAACCCCAAATCTAAACCTAAAATCTAAACCTAACCCCAAATCTAAACCTAAAATCTAAACCTAACCCCAAATCTAAACCTAAAATCTAAACCTAACCCCAAGTCTAAACCTAACCCCGAATCTAAACCTAAAATCTAAACCTAATCCCAAATCTAAACCTAAAATCTAAACCTAACCCCAAATCTAAACCTAACCCCAAATCTAAACCTAAAATCTAAGCCTAACCCCAAATCTAAACCTAAAATCTAAACCTAACCCCAAATCTAAACCTAACCCCAAATCTAAACCTAAAATCTAAACCTAACCCCAAATCTAAACCTAAAATCTAAACCTAACCCCAAATCTAAACCTAACCCCAAATCTAAACCTAAAATCTAAACCTAACCCCAAATCTAAACCTAACCCCATATCTAAACCTAAAATCTAAACCTAACCCCAAATCTAAACCTGAAATCTAAACCTAACCCCAAATCTAAACCTAACCCCAAATCTAAACCTAAAATCTAAACCTAACCCCAAATCTAAACCTTACCCCAAATATAAACCTAAAATCTAAACCTAACCCCAAATCTAAACCTAAAATCTAAACCTAACCCCAAATCTAAAGCTAAAATCTAAACCTAACCCCAAATCTAAACCTAACCCCAAATCTAAACCTAACCCCAAATCTAAACCTTAAATCTAAACCTAACACCAAATCTAAACCTAAAATCTAAACCTAACCCCAAATCTAAACCTAACCCCAAATATAAACCTAAAATCTAAACCTAACCCCAAATCTAAACCTAAAATCTAAACCTAACCCCAAATCTAAACCGAACCCCAAATCTAAACCTAAAATCTAAACCTAACCCCAAATCTAAACCTAACCCCAAATCTAAACCTTAAATCTAAACCTAACCCCAAATCTAAACCTAAAATCTAAACCTAACCCGAAATCTAAACCTAACCCCAAATCTAAACCTAACCCCAAATCTAAACCTAAAATCTAAACCTAACCCCAAATCTAAACCTTACCCCAAATATAAACCTAAAATCTAAACCTAACCCCAAATCTAAACCTAACCCCAAATCTAAACCTAAAATCTAAACCTAACCCCAAGTCTAAACCTAACCCCTAATCTAAACCTAAAATCTAAACCTAACCCCAAATCTAAACCTAAAATCTAAACCTAACCCCAAATCTAAACCTAACCCCAAATCTAAACCTAAAATCTAAACCTAACCCCAAATCTAAACCTTACCCCAAATATAAACCTAAAATCTAAACCTAACCCCAAATCTAAACCTAAAATCTAAACCTAACCCCAAATCTAAACCTAACCCCAAATCTAAACCTAAAATCTAAACCTAACCCCAAATCTAAACCTAACCCCAAATCTAAACCTAAAGTCTAAACCTAACCCCAAATCTAAACCTAACCCCATATCTAAACCTAAAATCTAAACCTAACCCCAAATCTAAACCTAAAATCTAAACCTAACCCCAAATCTAAACCTAAAATCTAAACCTAACCCCAAATCTAAACCTAACCCCAAATCTAAACCTAAAGTCTAAACCTAACCCCAAATCTAAACCTAACCCCATATCTAAACCTAAAATCTAAACCTAACCCCAAATGTAAACCTAAAATCTAAACCTAACCCCAAATCTAAACCTAACCACAAATCTAAACCTAAAATCTAAACCTAACCCCAAATCTAAACCTTACCCCAAATATAAACCTAAAATCTAAACCTAACCCCAAATCTAAACCTAAAATCTAAACCTAACCCCAAATCTAAACCTAAAATCTAAACCTAACCCCAAATCTAACCCTAAAATCTAAACCTAACCCCAAATCTAAACCTAAAGTCTAAACCTAACCCCAAATCTAAACCTAACCCCAAATCTAAACCTAAAATCTAAACCTAACCCCAAATCTAAACCTAAAATCTAAACCTAACCCCAAATCTAAACCTAAAGTCTAAACCTAACCCCAAATCTAAACCTAACCCCATATCTAAACCTAAAATCTAAACCTAACCCCAAATCTAAACCTAAAATCTAAACCTAACCCCAAGTCTAAACCTAACCCCAAATCTAAACCTAAAATCTAAACCTAACCCCAAATCTAAACCTAAAATCTAAACCTAACCCCAAATCTAAACCTAACCCCAAATCTAAACCTAAAATCTAAACCTAACCCCAAATCTAAACCTTACCCCAAATCTAAACCTAAAATCTAAACCTAACCCCAAATCTAAACCTAACCCCAAATCTAAACCTAAAATCTAAACCTAACCCCAAATTTAAACCTAAAATCTAAACCTAACCCCAAATCTAAACCTAAAATCTAAACCTAACCCCAAATCTAAACCTAAAATCTAAACCTAACCCCAAATCTAAACCTAACCCCAAATCTAAACCTAAAATCTTAACCTAACCCCAAATCCAAACCTAAAATCTAAACCTAACCCCAAATCTAAACCTAAAATCTAAACCTAACCCCAAATCTAAACCTAACCCCAAATCTAAACCTAAAATCTAAACCTAACCCCAAATCTAAACCTAACCCCAAATCTAAACCTAAAATCTAAACCTAACCCCAAATCTAAACCTAACCCCATATCTAAACCTACAATCTAAACCTAACCCCAAATCTAAACCTAAAATCTAAACCTAACCCCAAATCTAAACCTAACCCCAAATCTAAACCTAAAATCTAAACCTAACCCCAAATCTAAACCTTACCCCAAATCTAAACCTAAAATCTAAACCTAACCCCAAATCTAAACCTAACCCCAAATCTAAACCTTAAATCTAAACCTAACCCCAAATCTAAACCTAAAATCTAAACCTAACCCCAAATCTAAACCTAACCCCAAATCTAAACCTAAAATCTAAACCTAACCCCAAATCTAAACCTAACCCCAAATCTAAACCTAAAATCTAAACCTAACCCCAAATCTAAACCTAAAATCTAAACCTAACCCCAAATCTAAACCTAACCCCAAATCTAAAACTAAAATCTAAACCTAACCCCAAATCTAAACCTAAAATCTAAACCTAACCCCAAATCTAAACCTAACCCCAAATCTAAACCTAAAATCTAAACCTAACCCCAAATCTAAACCTAACCCCAAATCTAAACCTAAAATCTAAACCTAACCCCAAATCTAAACCTAACCCCAAATCTAAACCTAAAATCTAAACCTAACCCCAAATCTAAACCTAAAATCTAAACCTAACCCCAAATCTAAACCTAACCCCAAATCTAAAACTAAAATCTAAACCTAACCCCAAATCTAAACCTAAAATCTAAACCTAACCCCAAATCTAAACCTAACCCCAAATCTAAACCTAAAATCTAAACCTAACCCCAAATCTAAACCTAAAATCTAAACCTAACCCCAAATCTAAACCTAAAATCTAAACCTAAAATCTAAACCTAACCCCAAATCTAAACCTAACCCCATATCTAAACCTAAAATCTAAACCTAACCCCAAATCTAAACCTAAAATCTAAACCTAACCCCAAATCTAAACCTAAAATCTAAACCTAACCCCAAATCTAAACCTTACCCCAAATATAAACCTAAAATCTAAACCTAACCCCAAATCTAAACCTAAAATCTAAACCTAACCCCAAATCTAAAGCTAAAATCTAAACCTAACCCCAAATCTAAAACTAAAATCTAAACCTAACCCCAAATCTAAACCTAACCCCAAATCTAAACCTTAAATCTAAACCTAACACCAAATCTAAACCTAAAATCTAAACCTAACCCCAAATCTAAACCTAACCCCAAATCTAAACCTAAAATCTAAACCTAACCCCAAATCTAAACCTAAAATCTAAACCTAACCCCAAATCTAAACCGAACCCCAAATCTAAACCTAAAATCTAAACCTAACCCCAAATCTAAACCTTAAATCTAAACCTAACCCCAAATCTAAACCTAAAATCTAAACCTAACCCGAAATCTAAACCTAACCCCAAATCTAAACCTAACCCCAAATCTAAACCTAAAATCTAAACCTAACCCCAAATCTAAACCTTACTCCAAATATTAACCTAAAATCTAAACCTAACCCCAAATCTAAACCTTAAATCTAAACCTAACCCCAAATCTAAACCTAAAATCTAAACCTAACCCCAAATCTAAACCTAACCCCAAATCTAAACCTAAAATCTAAACCTAACCCCAAGTCTAAACCTAACCCCTAATCTAAACCTAAAATCTAAACCTAACCCCAAATCTAAACCTAAAATCTAAACCTAACCCCAAATCTAAACCTAACCCCAAATCTAAACCTAAAATCTAAACCTAACCCCAAATCTAAACCTTACCCCAAATCTAAACCTAAAATCTAAACCTAACCCCAAATCTAAACCTAAAATCTAAACCTAACCCCAAATCTAAACCTAACCCCAAATCTAAACCTAAAATCTAAACCTAACCCCAAATCTAAACCTAAAATCTAAACCTAACCCCAAATCTAAACCTAACCCCAAATCTAAACCTAAAATCTAAACCTAACCCCAAATCTAAACCTAAAATCTAAACCTAACCCCAAATCTAAACCTAACCCCAAATCTAAACCTAAAATCTAAACCTAACCCCAAATCTAAACCTAACCCCAAATCTAAACCTTAAATCTACACCTAACCCCAAATCTAAACCTAAAATCTAAACCTAACCCCAAATCTAAACCTAACCCCAAATCTAAACCTAAAATCTAAACCTAACCTCAAGTCTAAACCTAACCCCAAATCTAAACCTAAAATCTAAACCTAACCCCAAATCTAAACCTAAATCTAAACCTAACCCCATATCTAAACCTAACCCCAAATCTAAACCTAAAATCTAAACCTAACCCCAAATCTAAACCTAACCCCATATCTAAACCTAAAATCTAAACCTAACCCCAAATCTAAACCTAAAATCTAAACCTAACCCCAAATATAAACCTAACCCCAAATCTAAACCTAAAATCTAAACCTAACCCCAAATCTAAACCTAACCCCAAATCTAAACCTAAAATCTAAACCTAACCCCAAATCTAAACCTAAAATCTAAACCTAACCCCAAATCTAAACCTAACCCCAAATCTAAACCTAAAATCTAAACCTAACCCCAAATCTAAACCTTACCCCAAATATAAACCTAAAATCTAAACCTAACCCCAAATCTAAACCTAAAATCTAAACCTAACCCCAAATCTAAACCTAAAATCTAAACCTAACCCCAAATCTAAACCTAACCCCAAATCTAAACCTAAAATCTAAACCTAACCCCAAATCTAAACCTAAAATCTAAACCTAACCCCAAATCTAAACCTAACCCCAAATCTAAACCTAACCCCAAATCTAAACCTAAAATCTAAACCTAACCCCAAATCTAACCCTAAAATCTAAACCTAACCCCAAATCTAAACCTAACCCCAAATCTAAACCTAAAATCTAAACCTAACCCCAAATCTAAACCTAAAATCTAAACCTAACCCCAAATCTAAACCTAAAATCTAAACCTAACCCCAAATCAAAACCTAAAATCTAAACCTAACCCCAAATCTAAACCTAACCCCAAATCTAAACCTAAAATCTAAACCTAACCCCAAATCTAAACCTTACCCCAAATCTAAACCTAAAATCTAAACCTAACCCCAAATCTAAACCTAACCCCAAATCTAAACCTAAAATCTAAACCTAACCCCAAATTTAAACCTAAAATCTAAACCTAACCCCAAATCTAAACCTAAAATCTAAACCTAACACCAAATCTAAACCTAACCCCAAATCTAAACCTAAAATCTAAACCTAACCCCAAATCTAAACCTAACCCCAAATCTAAACCTAAAATCTAAACCTAACCCCAAATCTAAACCTAAAATCTAAACCTAACCCCAAATCTAAACCTAAAATCTGAACCTAACCCCAAATCCAAACCTAAAATCTAAACCTAACCCCAAATCTAAACCTAAAATCTAAACCTAACCCCAAATCTAAACCTAAAATCTAAACCTAACCCCAAATCTAAACCTAACCCCAAATCTAAACCGAAAATCTAAACCTAACCCCAAATCTAAACCTAACCCCATATCTAAACCTAAAATCTAAACCTAACCCCAAATCTAAACCTAAAATCTAAACCTAACCCCAAATCTAAACCTAACCCCAAATCTAAACCTAAAATCTAAACCTAACCCCAAATCTAAACCTTACCCCAAATATAAACCTAAAATCTAAACCTAACCCCAAATCTAAACCTTAAATCTAAACCTAACACCAAATCTAAACCTAAAATCTAAACCTAACCCCAAATCTAACCCTAAAATCTAAACCTAACCCCATATCTAAACCTAACCCCAAATCTAAACCTAAAATCTAAACCTAACCCCAAATCTAAACCTAACCCCATATCTAAACCTAAAATCTAAACCTAACCCCAAATCTAAACCTAAAATCTAAACCTAACCCCAAATCTAAACCTAACCCCAAATCTAAACCTAAAATCTAAACCTAACCCCAAATCTAAACCTTACCCCAAATCTAAACCTAAAATCTAAACCTAACCCCAAATCTAAACCTAACCCCAAATCTAAACCTAAAATCTAAACCTAACCCCAAATTTAAACCTAAAATCTAAACCTAACCCCAAATCTAAACCTAAAATCTAAACCTAACACCAAATCTAAACCTAACCCCAAATCTAAACCTAAAATCTAAACCTAACCCCAAATCTAAACCTAACCCCAAATCTAAACCTAAAATCTAAACCTAACCCCAAATCTGAACCTAAAATCTAAACCTAACCCCAAATCTAAACCTAAAATCTGAACCTAACCCCAAATCCAAACCTAAAATCTAAACCTAACCCCAAATCTAAACCTAAAATCTAAACCTAACCCCAAATCTAAACCTAAAATCTAAACCTAACCCCAAATCTAAACCTAACCCCAAATCTAAACCGAAAATCTAAACCTAACCCCAAATCTAAACCTAACCCCATATCTAAACCTAAAATCTAAACCTAACCCCAAATCTAAACCTAAAATCTAAACCTAACCCCAAATCTAAACCTAACCCCAAATCTAAACCTAAAATCTAAACCTAACCCCAAATCTAAACCTTACCCCAAATATAAACCTAAAATCTAAACCTAACCCCAAATCTAAACCTTAAATCTAAACCTAACACCAAATCTAAACCTAAAATCTAAACCTAACCCCAAATCTAAACCTAACCCCAAATCTAAACCTAAAATCTAAACCTAACCCCAAATCTAAACCTAAAATCTAAACCTAACCCCAAATCTAAACCTAACCCCAAATCTAAAACTAAAATCTAAACCTAACCCCAAATCTAAACCTAAAATCTAAACCTAACCCCAAATCTAAACCTAACCCCAAATCTAAACCTAAAATCTAAACCTAACCCCAAATCTAAACCTAAAATCTAAACCTAACCCCAAATCTAAACCTAAAATCTAAACCTAAAATCTAAACCTAACCCCAAATCTAAACCTAACCCCATATCTAAACCTAAAATCTAAACCTAACCCCAAATCTAAACCTAAAATCTAAACCTAACCCCAAATCTAAACCTAAAATCTAAACCTAACCCCAAATCTAAACCTTACCCCAAATATAAACCTAAAATCTAAACCTAACCCCAAATCTAAACCTAAAATCTAAACCTAACCCCAAATCTAAAGCTAAAATCTAAACCTAACCCCAAATCTAAAACTAAAATCTAAACCTAACCCCAAATCTAAACCTAACCCCAAATCTAAACCTTAAATCTAAACCTAACACCAAATCTAAACCTAAAATCTAAACCTAACCCCAAATCTAAACCTAACCCCAAATCTAAACCTAAAATCTAAACCTAACCCCAAATCTAAACCTAAAATCTAAACCTAACCCCAAATCTAAACCGAACCCCAAATCTAAACCTAAAATCTAAACCTAACCCCAAATCTAAACCTTAAATCTAAACCTAACCCCAAATCTAAACCTAAAATCTAAACCTAACCCGAAATCTAAACCTAACCCCAAATCTAAACCTAACCCCAAATCTAAACCTAAAATCTAAACCTAACCCCAAATCTAAACCTTACTCCAAATATTAACCTAAAATCTAAACCTAACCCCAAATCTAAACCTTAAATCTAAACCTAACCCCAAATCTAAACCTAAAATCTAAACCTAACCCCAAATCTAAACCTAACCCCAAATCTAAACCTAAAATCTAAACCTAACCCCAAGTCTAAACCTAACCCCTAATCTAAACCTAAAATCTAAACCTAACCCCAAATCTAAACCTAAAATCTAAACCTAACCCCAAATCTAAACCTAACCCCAAATCTAAACCTAAAATCTAAACCTAACCCCAAATCTAAACCTTACCCCAAATCTAAACCTAAAATCTAAACCTAACCCCAAATCTAAACCTAACCCCAAATCTAAACCTAAAATCTAAACCTAACCCCAAATCTAAACCTAAAATCTAAACCTAACCCCAAATCTAAACCTAACCCCAAATCTAAACCTAAAATCTAAACCTAACCCCAAATCTAAACCTAAAATCTAAACCTAACCCCAAATCTAAACCTAACCCCAAATCTAAACCTAAAATCTAAACCTAACCCCAAATCTAAACCTAACCCCAAATCTAAACCTTAAATCTACACCTAACCCCAAATCTAAACCTAAAATCTAAACCTAACCCCAAATCTAAACCTAACCCCAAATCTAAACCTAAAATCTAAACCTAACCTCAAGTCTAAACCTAACCCCAAATCTAAACCTAAAATCTAAACCTAACCCCAAATCTAAACCTAAATCTAAACCTAACCCCATATCTAAACCTAACCCCAAATCTAAACCTAAAATCTAAACCTAACCCCAAATCTAAACCTAACCCCATATCTAAACCTAAAATCTAAACCTAACCCCAAATCTAAACCTAAAATCTAAACCTAACCCCAAATATAAACCTAACCCCAAATCTAAACCTAAAATCTAAACCTAACCCCAAATCTAAACCTAACCCCAAATCTAAACCTAAAATCTAAACCTAACCCCAAATCTAAACCTTACCCCAAATATAAACCTAAAATCTAAACCTAACCCCAAATCTAAACCTAAAATCTAAACCTAACCCCAAATCTAAACCTAAAATCTAAACCTAACCCCAAATCTAAACCTAACCCCAAATCTAAACCTAAAATCTAAACCTAACCCCAAATCTAAACCTAAAATCTAAACCTAACCCCAAATCTAAACCTAACCCCAAATCTAAACCTAACCCCAAATCTAAACCTAAAATCTAAACCTAACCCCAAATCTAAACCTAAAATCTAAACCTAACCCCAAATCTAAACCTAACCCCAAATCTAAACCTAAAATCTAAACCTAACCCCAAATCTAAACCTAAAATCTAAACCTAACCCCAAATCTAAACCTAAAATCTAAACCTAACCCCAAATCAAAACCTAAAATCTAAACCTAACCCCAAATCTAAACCTAACCCCAAATCTAAACCTAAAATCTAAACCTAACCCCAAATCTAAACCTTACCCCAAATCTAAACCTAAAATCTAAACCTAACCCCAAATCTAAACCTAACCCCAAATCTAAACCTAAAATCTAAACCTAACCCCAAATTTAAACCTAAAATCTAAACCTAACCCCAAATCTAAACCTAAAATCTAAACCTAACACCAAATCTAAACCTAACCCCAAATCTAAACCTAAAATCTAAACCTAACCCCAAATCTAAACCTAACCCCAAATCTAAACCTAAAATCTAAACCTAACCCCAAATCTAAACCTAAAATTTAAACCTAACCCCAAATCTAAACCTAAAATCTGAACCTAACCCCAAATCCAAACCTAAAATCTAAACCTAACCCCAAATCTAAACCTAAAATCTAAACCTAACCCCAAATCTAAACCTAAAATCTAAACCTAACCCCAAATCTAAACCTAACCCCAAATCTAAACCGAAAATCTAAACCTAACCCCAAATCTAAACCTAACCCCATATCTAAACCTAAAATCTAAACCTAACCCCAAATCTAAACCTAAAATCTAAACCTAACCCCAAATCTAAACCTAACCCCAAATCTAAACCTAAAATCTAAACCTAACCCCAAATCTAAACCTTACCCCAAATATAAACCTAAAATCTAAACCTAACCCCAAATCTAAACCTTAAATCTAAACCTAACACCAAATCTAAACCTAAAATCTAAACCTAACCCCAAATCTAACCCTAAAATCTAAACCTAACCCCATATCTAAACCTAACCCCAAATCTAAACCTAAAATCTAAACCTAACCCCAAATCTAAACCTAACCCCATATCTAAACCTAAAATCTAAACCTAACCCCAAATCTAAACCTAAAATCTAAACCTAACCCCAAATCTAAACCTAACCCCAAATCTAAACCTAAAATCTAAACCTAACCCCAAATCTAAACCTTACCCCAAATCTAAACCTAAAATCTAAACCTAACCCCAAATCTAAACCTAACCCCAAATCTAAACCTAAAATCTAAACCTAACCCCAAATTTAAACCTAAAATCTAAACCTAACCCCAAATCTAAACCTAAAATCTAAACCTAACACCAAATCTAAACCTAACCCCAAATCTAAACCTAAAATCTAAACCTAACCCCAAATCTAAACCTAACCCCAAATCTAAACCTAAAATCTAAACCTAACCCCAAATCTGAACCTAAAATCTAAACCTAACCCCAAATCTAAACCTAAAATCTGAACCTAACCCCAAATCCAAACCTAAAATCTAAACCTAACCCCAAATCTAAACCTAAAATCTAAACCTAACCCCAAATCTAAACCTAAAATCTAAACCTAACCCCAAATCTAAACCTAACCCCAAATCTAAACCGAAAATCTAAACCTAACCCCAAATCTAAACCTAACCCCATATCTAAACCTAAAATCTAAACCTAACCCCAAATCTAAACCTAAAATCTAAACCTAACCCCAAATCTAAACCTAACCCCAAATCTAAACCTAAAATCTAAACCTAACCCCAAATCTAAACCTTACCCCAAATATAAACCTAAAATCTAAACCTAACCCCAAATCTAAACCTTAAATCTAAACCTAACACCAAATCTAAACCTAAAATCTAAACCTAACCCCAAATCTAAACCTAACCCCATATCTAAACCTAAAATCTAAACCTAACCCCAAATGTAAACCTAAAATCTAAACCTAACCCCAAATCTAAACCTAACCCCAAATCTAAACCTAAAATCTAAACCTAACCCCAAATCTAAACCTAAAATCTAAACCTAACCCCAAATCTAAACCTAAAATCTAAACCTAACCCCAAATCTAAACCTAAAATCTAAACCTAACCCCAAGTCTAAACCTAACCGCAAATCTAAACCTAAAATCTAAACCTAACCCCAAATCTAAACCTAAAATCTAAACCTAACCCCAAATCTAAACCTAACCCCAAATCTAAACCTAAAATCTAAACCTAACCCCAAATCTAAACCTAAAATCTAAACCTAACCGCAAATCTAAACCTAACCCCAAATCTAGAACTAAAATCTAAACCTAACCCCAAATCTAAACCTAAAATCGAAACCTAACCCCAAATCTAAACCTAACCCCAAATCTAAACCTAAAATCTAAACCTAACCCCAAATCTAAACCTAACCCCATATCTAAACCTAAAATCTAAACCTAACCCCAAATCTAAACCTAAAATCTAAACCTAACCCCAAATCTAAACCTAACCCCAAATCTAAACCTAAAATCTAAACCTAACCCCAAATCTAAACCTTACCCCAAATATAAACCTAAAATCTAAACCTAACCCCAAATCTAAACCTAAAATCTAAACCTAACCCCAAATCTAAAGCTAAAATCTAAACCTAACCCCAAATCTAAACCTAAAATCTAAACCTAACCCCAAATCTAAACCTAACCCCAAATCTAAACCTTAAATCTAAACCTAACACCAAATCTAAACCTAAAATCTAAACCTAACCCCAAATCTAAACCTAACCCCAAATCTAAACCTAAAATCTAAACCTAACCCCAAATCTAAACCTAAAATCTAAACCTAACCCCAAATCTAAACCGAACCCCAAATCTAAACCTAAAATCTAAACCTAACCCCAAATCTAAACCTAACCCCAAATCTAAACCTTAAATCTAAACCTAACCCCAAATCTAAACCTAAAATCTAAACCTAACCCGAAATCTAAACCTAACCCCAAATCTAAACCTAACCCCAAATCTAAACCTAAAATCTAAACCTAACCCCAAATCTAATACCTTACCCCAAATATAAACCTAAAATCTAAACCTAACCCCAAATCTAAACCTTAAATCTAAACCTAACCCCAAATCTAAACCTAAAATCTAAACCTAAACCCAAATCTAAACCTAACCCCTAATCTAAACCTAAAATCTAAACCTAACCCCAAATCTAAACCTTACCCCAAATATAAACCTAAAATCTAAACCTAACCCCAAATCTAAACCTTAAATCTAAACCTAACCCCAAATCTAAACCTAAAATCTAAACCTAACCCCAAGTCTAAACCTAACACCTAATCTAAACCTAAAATCTAAACCTAACCCCAAATCTAAACCTAAAATCTAAACCTAACCCCAAATCTAAACCTAACCCCAAATCTAAACCTAAAATCTAAACCTAACCCCAAATCTAAACCTTACCCCAAATATAAACCTAAAATCTAAACCTAACCCCAAATCTAAACCTAAAATCTAAACCTAACCCCAAATCTAAACCTAAAATCTAAACCTAACCCCAAATCTAAACCTAAAATCTAAACCTAACCCCAAATCTAAACCTAAAATCTAAACCTAAACCCAAATCTAAACCTAACCCCAAATCTAAACCTAAAATCTAAACCTAACCCCAAATCTAAACCTAACCCCAAATCTAAACCTAAAATCTAAACCTAACCCCAAATCTAAACCTAACCCCAAATCTAAACCTAAAATCTAAACCTAACCCCAAATCTAACCCTAAAATCTAAACCTAACCCCAAATCTAAACCTAACCCCAAATCTAAACCTAAAATCTAAACCTAACCCCAAATCTAAACCTAAAATCTAAACCTAAAATCTAAACCTAACCCCAAATCTAAACCTAACCCCAAATCTAAACCTAAAATCTAAACCTAACCCCAAATCTAAACCTAACCCCAAATCTAAACCTAAAATCTAAACCTAACCCCAAATCTAAACCTTACCCCAAATCTAAACCTAAAATCTAAACCTAACCCCAAATCTAAACCTAACCCCAAATCTAAACCTAAAATCTAAACCTAACCCCAAATTTAAACCTAAAATCTAAACCTAACCCCAAATCTAAACCTAAAATCTAAACCTAACACCAAATCTAAACCTAACCCCAAATCTAAACCTAAAATCTAAACCTAACCCCAAATCTAAACCTAACCCCAAATCTAAACCTAAAATCTAAACCTAACCCCAAATCTAAACCTAAAATCTAAACCTAACCCCAAATCTAAACCTAACCCCAAATCTAAACCTAAAATCTGAACCTAACCCCAAATGCAAACCTAAAATCTAAACCTAACCCCAAATCTAAACCTAAAATCTAAACCTAACCCCAAATCTAAACCTAACCCCAAATCTAAACCGAAAATCTAAACCTAACCCCAAATCTAAACCTAACCCCATATCTAAACCTAAAATCTAAACCTAACCCCAAATCTAAACCTAAAATCTAAACCTAACCCCAAATCTAAACCTAACCCCAAATCTAAACCTAAAATCTAAACCTAACCCCAAATCTAAACCTTACCCCAAATATAAACCTAAAATCTAAACCTAACCCCAAATCTAAACCTAACCCCATATCTAAACCTAAAATCTAAACCTAACCCCAAATGTAAACCTAAAATCTAAACCTAACCCCAAATCTAAACCTAACCCCAAATCTAAACCTAAAATCTAAACCTAACCCCAAATCTAAACCTAAAATCTAAACCTAACCCCAAATCTAAACCTAAAATCTAAACCTAACCCCAAATCTAAACCTAAAATCTAAACCTAACCCCAAGTCTAAACCTAACCGCAAATCTAAACCTAAAATCTAAACCTAACCCCAAATCTAAACCTAAAATCTAAACCTAACCCCAAATCTAAACCTAACCCCAAATCTAAACCTAAAATCTAAACCTAACCCCAAATCTAAACCTAAAATCTAAACCTAACCGCAAATCTAAACCTAACCCCAAATCTAAACCTAAAATCTAATCCTAACCCCAAATCTAAACCTAAAATCTAAACCTAACCCCAAATCTAAACCTAACCCCAAATCTAAACCTAAAATCTAAACCTAACCCCAAATCTAAACCTAACCCCATATCTAAACCTAAAATCTAAACCTAACCCCAAATCTAAACCTAAAATCTAAACCTAACCCCAAATCTAAACCTAACCCCAAATCTAAACCTAAAATCTAAACCTAACCCCAAATCTAAACCTTACCCCAAATATAAACCTAAAATCTAAACCTAACCCCAAATCTAAACCTAAAATCTAAACCTAACCCCAAATCTAAAGCTAAAATCTAAACCTAACCCCAAATCTAAACCTAAAATCTAAACCTAACCCCAAATCTAAACCTAACCCCAAATCTAAACCTTAAATCTAAACCTAACACCAAATCTAAACCTAAAATCTAAACCTAACCCCAAATCTAAACCTAACCCCAAATCTAAACCTAAAATCTAAACCTAACCCCAAATCTAAACCTAAAATCTAAACCTAATCCCAAATCTAAACCGAACCCCAAATCTAAACCTAAAATCTAAACCTAACCCCAAATCTAAACCTAACCCCAAATCTAAACCTTAAATCTAAACCTAACCCCAAATCTAAACCTAAAATCTAAACCTAACCCGAAATCTAAACCTAACCCCAAATCTAAACCTAACCCCAAATCTAAACCTAAAATCTAAACCTAACCCCAAATCTAAACCTTACCCCAAATATAAACCTAAAATCTAAACCTAACCCCAAATCTAAACCTTAAATCTAAACCTAACCCCAAATCTAAACCTAAAATCTAAACCTAACCCCAAATCTAAACCTAACCCCTAATCTAAACCTAAAATCTAAACCTAACCCCAAATCTAAACCTTACCCCAAATATAAACCTAAAATCTAAACCTAACCCCAAATCTAAACCTTAAATCTAAACCTAACCCCAAATCTAAAACTAAAATCTAAACCTAACCCCAAGTCTAAACCTAACACCTAATCTAAACCTAAAATCTAAACCTAACCCCAAATCTAAACCTAAAATCTAAACCTAACCCCAAATCTAAACCTAACCCCAAATCTAAACCTAAAATCTAAACCTAACCCCAAATCTAAACCTTACCCCAAATATAAACCTAAAATCTAAACCTAACCCCAAATCTAAACCTAAAATCTAAACCTAACCCCAAATCTAAACCTAAAATCTAAACCTAACCCCAAATCTAAACCTAAAATCTAAACCTAAACCCAAATCTAAACCTAACCCCAAATCTAAACCTAAAATCTAAACCTAACCCCAAATCTAAACCTAACCCCAAATCTAAACCTTAAATCTACACCTAACCCCAAATCTAAACCTAAAATCTAAACCTAACCCCAAATCTAAACCTAACCCCAAATCTAAACCTAAAATCTAAACCTAACCTCAAGTATAACCTAACCCCAAATCTAAACCTAAAATCTAAACCTAACCCCAAATCTAAACCTAAATCTAAACCTAACCCCATATCTAAACCTAACCCCAAATCTAAACCTAAAATCTAAACCTAACCCCAAATCTAAACCTAACCCCATATCTAAACCTAAAATCTAAACCTAACCCCAAATCTAAACCTAAAATCTAAACCTAACCCCAAATCTAAACCTAACCCCAAATCTAAACCTAAAATCTAAACCTAACCCCAAATCTAAACCTAACCCCAAATCTAAACCTAAAATCTAAACCTAACCCCAAATCTAAACCTAAAATCTAAACCTAACCCCAAATCTAAACCTTACCCCAAATATAAACCTAAAATCTAAACCTAACCCCAAATCTAAACCTAAAATCTAAACCTAACCCCAAATCTAAACCTAACCCCAAATCTAAACCTAAAATCTAAACCTAACCCCAAATCTAAACCTAACCCCATATCTAAACCTAAAATCTAAACCTAACCCCAAATGTAAAACTAAAATCTAAACCTAACCCCAAATCTAAACCTAACCACAAATCTAAACCTAAAATCTAAACCTAACCCCAAATCTAAACCTTACCCCAAATATAAACCTAAAATCTAAACCTAACCCCAAATCTAAACCTAAAATCTAAACCTAACCCCAAATCTAAACCTAAAATCTAAACCTAACCCCAAATCTAAACCTAACCCCAAATCTAAACCTAAAATCTAAACCTAACCCCAAATCTAAACCTAACCCCAAATCTAAACCTAAAATCTAAACCTAACCCCAAATCTAAACCTAACCCCAAATCTAAACCTAAAATCTAAACCTAACCCCAAATCTAACCCTAAAATCTAAACCTAACCCCAAATCTAAACCTAACCCCAAATCTAAACCTAAAATCTAAACCTAACCCCAAATCTAAACCTAAAATCTAAACCTAACCCCAAGTCTAAACCTAACCCCAAATCTAAACCTAAAATCTAAACCTAACCCCAAGTCTAAACATAACCCCAAATCTAAACCTAACCCCAAATCTAAACCTAACCCCAAATCTAAACCTAAAATCTAAACCTAACCCCAAATCTAAACCTAACCCCAAATCTAAACCTAAAATCTAAACCTAACCCCAAATCTAAACCTTACCCCAAATCTAAACCTAAAATCTAAACCTAACCCCAAATCAAAACCTAACCCCAAATCTAAACCTAAAATCTAAACCTAACCCCAAATTTAAACCTAAAATCTAAACCTAACCCCAAATCTAAACCTAAAATCTAAACCTAACCCCAAATCTAAACCTAACCCCAAATCTAAACCTAAAATCTAAACCTAACCCCAAATCTAAACCTAACCCCAAATCTAAACCTAAAATCTAAACCTAACCCCAAATCTAAACCTAAAATCTAAACCTAACCCCAAATCTTAACCTAACCCCAAATCTAAACCTAAAATCTTAACCTAACCCCAAATCCAAACCTAAAATCTAAACCTAACCCCAAATCTAAACCTAAAATCTAAACCTAACCCCAAATCTAAACCTAACCCCATATCTAAACCTAACCCCAAATCTAAACCTAACCCCAAATCTAAACCTAAAATCTAAACCTAACACCAAATCTAAACCTAACCCCAAATCTAAACCTAAAATCTAAACCTAACCCCAAATCTAAACCTAACCCCAAATCTAAACCTAAAATCTAAACCTAACCCCAAATCTAAACCTAAAATCTAAACCTAACCCCAAATCTAAACCTAACCCCAAATCTAAACCTAAAATCTGAACCTAACCCCAAATGCAAACCTAAAATCTAAACCTAACCCCAAATCTAAACCTAAAATCTAAACCTAACCCCAAATCTAAACCTAAAATCTAAACCTAACCCCAAATCTAAACCTAACCCCAAATCTAAACCGAAAATCTAAACCTAACCCCAAATCTAAACCTAACCCCATATCTAAACCTAAAATCTAAACCTAACCCCAAATCTAAACCTAAAATCTAAACCTAACCCCAAATCTAAACCTAACCCCAAATCTAAACCTAAAATCTAAACCTAACCCCAAATCTAAACCTTACCCCAAATATAAACCTAAAATCTAAACCTAACCCCAAATCTAAACCTTAAATCTAAACCTAACACCAAATCTAAACCTAAAATCTAAACCTAACCCCAAATCTAAACCTAACCCCATATCTAAACCTAAAATCTAAACCTAACCCCAAATGTAAACCTAAAATCTAAACCTAACCCCAAATCTAAACCTAACCCCAAATCTAAACCTAAAATCTAAACCTAACCCCAAATCTAAACCTAAAATCTAAACCTAACCCCAAATCTAAACCTAAAATCTAAACCTAACCCCAAATCTAAACCTAAAATCTAAACCTAACCCCAAGTCTAAACCTAACCGCAAATCTAAACCTAAAATCTAAACCTAACCCCAAATCTAAACCTAAAATCTAAACCTAACCCCAAATCTAAACCTAACCCCAAATCTAAACCTAAAATCTAAACCTAACCCCAAATCTAAACCTAAAATCTAAACCTAACCGCAAATCTAAACCTAACCCCAAATCTAAACCTAAAATCTAAACCTAACCCCAAATCTAAACCTAAAATCTAAACCTAACCCCAAATCTAAACCTAACCCCAAATCTAAACCTAAAATCTAAACCTAACCCCAAATCTAAACCTAACCCCATATCTAAACCTAAAATCTAAACCTAACCCCAAATCTAAACCTAAAATCTAAACCTAACCCCAAATCTAAACCTAACCCCAAATCTAAACCTAAAATCTAAACCTAACCCCAAATCTAAACCTTACCCCAAATATAAACCTAAAATCTAAACCTAACCCCAAATCTAAACCTAAAATCTAAACCTAACCCCAAATCTAAAGCTAAAATCTAAACCTAACCCCAAATCTAAACCTAAAATCTAAACCTAACCCCAAATCTAAACCTAACCCCAAATCTAAACCTTAAATCTAAACCTAACACCAAATCTAAACCTAAAATCTAAACCTAACCCCAAATCTAAACCTAACCCCAAATCTAAACCTAAAATCTAAACCTAACCCCAAATCTAAACCTAAAATCTAAACCTAACCCCAAATCTAAACCGAACCCCAAATCTAAACCTAAAATCTAAACCTAACCCCAAATCTAAACCTAACCCCAAATCTAAACCTTAAATCTAAACCTAACCCCAAATCTAAACCTAAAATCTAAACCTAACCCGAAATCTAAACCTAACCCCAAATCTAAACCTAACCCCAAATCTAAACCTAAAATCTAAACCTAACCCCAAATCTAAACCTTACCCCAAATATAAACCTAAAATCTAAACCTAACCCCAAATCTAAACCTTAAATCTAAACCTAACCCCAAATCTAAACCTAAAATCTAAACCTAACCCCAAATCTAAACCTAACCCCTAATCTAAACCTAAAATCTAAACCTAACCCCAAATCTAAACCTTACCCCAAATATAAACCTAAAATCTAAACCTAACCCCAAATCTAAACCTTAAATCTAAACCTAACCCCAAATCTAAACCTAAAATCTAAACCTAACCCCAAGTCTAAACCTAACACCTAATCTAAACCTAAAATCTAAACCTAACCCCAAATCTAAACCTAAAATCTAAACCTAACCCCAAATCTAAACCTAACCCCAAATCTAAACCTAAAATCTAAACCTAACCCCAAATCTAAACCTTACCCCAAATATAAACCTAAAATCTAAACCTAACCCCAAATCTAAACCTAAAATCTAAACCTAACCCCAAATCTAAACCTAAAATCTAAACCTAACCCCAAATCTAAACCTAAAATCTAAACCTAACCCCAAATCTAAACCTAAAATCTAAACCTAACCCCAAATCTAAACCTAACCCCAAATCTAAACCTAAAATCTAAACCTAACCCCAAATCTAAACCTAACCCCAAATCTAAACCTTAAATCTACACCTAACCCCAAATCTAAACCTAAAATCTAAACCTAACCCCAAATCTAAACCTAACCCCAAATCTAAACCTAAAATCTAAACCTAACCTCAAGTATAACCTAACCCCAAATCTAAACCTAAAATCTAAACCTAACCCCAAATCTAAACCTAAATCTAAACCTAACCCCATATCTAAACCTAACCCCAAATCTAAACCTAAAATCTAAACCTAACCCCAAATCTAAACCTAACCCCATATCTAAACCTAAAATCTAAACCTAACCCCAAATCTAAACCTAAAATCTAAACCTAACCCCAAATCTAAACCTAACCCCAAATCTAAACCTAAAATCTAAACCTAACCCCAAATCTAAACCTAACCCCAAATCTAAACCTAAAATCTAAACCTAACCCCAAATCTAAACCTAAAATCTAAACCTAACCCCAAATCTAAACCTTACCCCAAATATAAACCTAAAATCTAAACCTAACCCCAAATCTAAACCTAAAATCTAAACCTAACCCCAAATCTAAACCTAACCCCAAATCTAAACCTAAAATCTAAACCTAACCCCAAATCTAAACCTAACCCCATATCTAAACCTAAAATCTAAACCTAACCCCAAATGTAAAACTAAAATCTAAACCTAACCCCAAATCTAAACCTAACCACAAATCTAAACCTAAAATCTAAACCTAACCCCAAATCTAAACCTTACCCCAAATATAAACCTAAAATCTAAACCTAACCCCAAATCTAAACCTAAAATCTAAACCTAACCCCAAATCTAAACCTAAAATCTAAACCTAACCCCAAATCTAAACCTAACCCCAAATCTAAACCTAAAATCTAAACCTAACCCCAAATCTAAACCTAAAATCTAAACCTAACCCCAAATCTAAACCTAACCCCAAATCTAAACCTAAAATCTAAACCTAACCCCAAATCTAAACCTAACCCCAAATCTAAACCTAAAATCTAAACCTAACCCCAAATCTAACCCTAAAATCTAAACCTAACCCCAAATCTAAACCTAACCCCAAATCTAAACCTAAAATCTAAACCTAACCCCAAATCTAAACCTAAAATCTAAACCTAACCCCAAGTCTAAACCTAACCCCAAATCTAAACCTAAAATCTAAACCTAACCCCAAGTCTAAACCTAACCCCAAATCTAAACCTAACCCCAAATCTAAACCTAACCCCAAATCTAAACCTAAAATCTAAACCTAACCCCAAATCTAAACCTAACCCCAAATCTAAACCTAAAATCTAAACCTAACCCCAAATCTAAACCTTACCCCAAATCTAAACCTAAAATCTAAACCTAACCCCAAATCAAAACCTAACCCCAAATCTAAACCTAAAATCTAAACCTAACCCCAAATTTAAACCTAAAATCTAAACCTAACCCCAAATCTAAACCTAAAATCTAAACCTAACCCCAAATCTAAACCTAACCCCAAATCTAAACCTAAAATCTAAACCTAACCCCAAATCTAAACCTAACCCCAAATCTAAACCTAAAATCTAAACCTAACCCCAAATCTAAACCTAAAATCTAAACCTAACCCCAAATCTTAACCTAACCCCAAATCTAAACCTAAAATCTTAACCTAACCCCAAATCCAAACCTAAAATCTAAACCTAACCCCAAATCTAAACCTAAAATCTAAACCTAACCCCAAATCTAAACCTAACCCCATATCTAAACCTAACCCCAAATCTAAACCTAACCCCAAATCTAAACCTAAAATCTAAACCTAACCCCAAATCTAAACCTAAAATCTAAACCTAACCCCAAATCTAAACCTTACCCCAAATCTAAACCTAAAATCTAAACCTAACCCCAAATCTAAACCTAAAATCTAAACCTAACCCCAAATCTAAACCTAACCCCAAATCTAAACCTTAAATCTAAACCTAACCCCAAATCTAAACCTAAAATCTAAACCTAACCCCAAATCTAAACCTAACCCCAAATCTAAACCTAAAATCTAAACCTAACCCCAAATCTAAACCTAACCCCAAATCTAAACCTAAAATCTAAACCTTACCCCAAATCTAAACCTAAAATCTAAACCTAACCCCAAATCTAAACCTAAAATCTAAACCTAACCCCAAATCTAAACCTAACCCCAAATCTAAACCTAAAATCTAAACCTAACCCCAAATCTAAACCTAAAATCTAAACCTAACCCCAAATCTAAACCTAACCCCAAATCTAAACCTAAAATCTAAACCTAACCCCAAATCTAAACCTAAAATCTAAACCTAACCCCAAATCTAAACCTAACCCCAAATCTAAACCTAACCCCAAATCTAACCCTAAAATCTAAACCTAACCCCAAATCTAAACCTAAAATCTAAACCTAACCCCAAATCTAAACCTAACCCCAAATCTAAACCTAAAATCTAAACCTAACCCCAAATCTAAACCTAAAATCTAAACCTAACCCCAAATCTAAACCTAACCCCATATCTAAACCTAAAATCTAAACCTAACCCCAAATCTAAACCTAAAATCTAAACCTAACCCCAAATCTAAACCTAACCCCAAATCTAAACCTAAAATCTAAACCTAACCCCAAATCTAAACCTTACCCCAAATATAAACCTAAAATCTAAACCTAACCCCAAATCTAAACCTAAAATCTAAACCTAACCCCAAATCTAAACCTAAAATCTAAACCTAACCCCAAATCTAAACCTAAAATCTAAACCTAACCCCAAATCTAAACCTTAAATCTAAACCTAACACCAAATCTAAACCTAAAATCTAAACCTAACCCCAAATCTAAACCTAACCCCAAATCTAAACCTAAAATCTAAACCTAACCCCAAATCTAAACCTAAAATCTAAACCTAACCCCAAATCTAAACCGAACCCCAAATCTAAACCTAAAATCTAAACCTAACCCCAAATCTAAACCTAACCCCAAATCTAAACCTTAAATCTAAACCTAACCCCAAATCTAAACCTAAAATCTAAACCTAACCCGAAATCTAAACCTAACCCCAAATCTAAACCTAACCCCAAATCTAAACCTAAAATCTAAACCTAACCCCAAATCTAAACCTTACTCCAAATATAAACCTAAAATCTAAACCTAACCCCAAATCTAAACCTTAAATCTAAACCTAACCCCAAATCTAAACCTAAAATCTAAACCTAACCCCAAATCTAAACCTAACCCCAAATCTAAACCTAAAATCTAAACCTAACCCCAAGTCTAAACCTAACCCCTAATCTAAACCTAAAATCTAAACCTAACCCCAAATCTAAACCTAAAATCTAAACCTAACCCCAAATCTAAACCTAACCCCAAATCTAAACCTAAAATCTAAACCTAACCCCAAATCTAAACCTTACCCCAAATATAAACCTAAAATCTAAACCTAACCCCAAATCTAAACCTAAAATCTAAACCTAACCCCAAATCTAAACCTAACCCCAAATCTAAACCTAAAATCTAAACCTAACCCCAAATCTAAACCTAAAATCTAAACCTAACCCCAAATATAAACCTAACCCCAAATCTAAACCTAAAATCTAAACCTAACCCCAAATCTAAACCTAAAATCTAAACCTAACCCCAAATCTAAACCTAACCCCAAATCTAAACCTAAAATCTAAACCTAACCCCAAATCTAAACCTAACCCCAAATCTAAACCTTAAATCTACACCTAACCCCAAATCTAAACCTAAAATCTAAACCTAACCCCAAATCTAAACCTAACCCCAAATCTAAACCTAAAATCTAAACCTAACCTCAAGTCTAAACCTAACCCCAAATCTAAACCTAAAATCTAAACCTAACCCCAAATCTAAACCTAACCCCAAATCTAAACCTAAAATCTAAACCTAACCCCAAATCTAACCCTAAAATCTAAACCTAACCCCAAATCTAAACCTAACCCCAAATCTAAACCTAAAATCTAAACCTAACCCCAAATCTAAACCTAACCCCAAATCTAAACCTAAAATCTAAACCTAACCCCAAATCTAAACCTAACCCCAAATCTAAACCTAAAATCTAAACCTAACCCCAAATCTAACCCTAAAATCTAAACCTAACCCCAAATCTAAACCTAACCCCAAATCTAAACCTAAAATCTAAACCTAACCCCAAATCTAAACCTAAAATCTAAACCTAACCCCAAGTCTAAACCTAACCCCAAATCTAAACCTAAAATCTAAACCTAACCCCAAGTCTAAACCTAACCCCAAATCTAAACCTAACCCCAAATCTAAACCTAACCCCAAATCTAAACCTAAAATCTAAACCTAACCCCAAATCTAAACCTAACCCCAAATCTAAACCTAAAATCTAAACCTAACCCCAAATCTAAACCTTACCCCAAATCTAAACCTAAAATCTAAACCTAACCCCAAATCAAAACCTAACCCCAAATCTAAACCTAAAATCTAAACCTAACCCCAAATCTAAAGCTAAAATCTAAACCTAACCCCAAATCTAAACCTAAAATCTAAACCTAACCCCAAATCTAAACCTAACCCCAAATCTAAACCTTAAATCTAAACCTAACACCAAATCTAAACCTAAAATCTAAACCTAACCCCAAATCTAAACCTAACCCCAAATCTAAACCTAAAATCTAAACCTAACCCCAAATCTAAACCTAAAATCTAAACCTAATCCCAAATCTAAACCGAACCCCAAATCTAAACCTAAAATCTAAACCTAACCCCAAATCTAAACCTAACCCCAAATCTAAACCTTAAATCTAAACCTAACCCCAAATCTAAACCTAAAATCTAAACCTAACCCGAAATCTAAACCTAACCCCAAATCTAAACCTAACCCCAAATCTAAACTAAACCTTACCCCAAATATAAACCTAAAATCTAAACCTAACCCCAAATCTAAACCTTAAATCTAAACCTAACCCCAAATCTAAACCTAAAATCTAAACCTAACCCCAAATCTAAACCTAACCCCTAATCTAAACCTAAAATCTAAACCTAACCCCAAATCTAAACCTTACCCCAAATATAAACCTAAAATCTAAACCTAACCCCAAATCTAAACCTTAAATCTAAACCTAACCCCAAATCTAAAACTAAAATCTAAACCTAACCCCAAGTCTAAACCTAACACCTAATCTAAACCTAAAATCTAAACCTAACCCCAAATCTAAACCTAAAATCTAAACCTAACCCCAAATCTAAACCTAACCCCAAATCTAAACCTAAAATCTAAACCTAACCCCAAATCTAAACCTTACCCCAAATATAAACCTAAAATCTAAACCTAACCCCAAATCTAAACCTAAAATCTAAACCTAACCCCAAATCTAAACCTAAAATCTAAACCTAACCCCAAATCTAAACCTAAAATCTAAACCTAACCCCAAATCTAAACCTAAAATCTAAACCTAAACCCAAATCTAAACCTAACCCCAATCTAAACCTAAAATCTAAACCTAACCCCAAATCTAAACCTAACCCCAAATCTATACCTTAAATCTACACCTAACCCCAAATCTAAACCTAAAATCTAAACCTAACCCCAAATCTAAACCTAACCCCAAATCTAAACCTAAAATCTAAACCTAACCTCAAGTATAACCTAACCCAAATCTAAACCTAAAATCTAAACCTAACCCCAAATCTAAACCTAAATCTAAACCTAACCCCATATCTAAACCTAACCCCAAATCTAAACCTAAAATCTAAACCTAACCCCAAATCTAAACCTAACCCCATATCTAAACCTAAAATCTAAACCTAACCCCAAATCTAAACCTAAAATCTAAACCTAACCCCAAATCTAAACCTAACCCCAAATCTAAACCTAAAATCTAAACCTAACCCCAAATCTAAACCTAACCCCAAATCTAAACCTAAAATCTAAACCTAACCCCAAATCTAAACTAAAATCTAAACCTAACCCAAATCTAAACCTTACCCCAAATATAAACCTAAAATCTAAACCTAACCCCAAATCTAAACCTAAAATCTAAACCTAACCCCAAATCTAAACCTAACCCCAAATCTAAACCTAAAATCTAACCTAACCACCCAAATCTAAACCTAACCCCATATCTAAACCTAAAATCTAAACCTAACCCCCAAATGTAAAACTAAAATCTAAACCTAACCCCAAATCTAAACCTTAACCCCAAATCTAAACCTAAAATCTAAACCTAACCCCAAATCTAAACCTTACCCAAATATAAACCTAAAATCTAAACCTAACCCCAAATCTAAACCTAAAATCTAAACCTAACCCCAAATCTAAACCTAAAATCTAAACCTAACCCAAATCTAAACCTAACCCAAATCTAAACCTAAAATCTAAACCTAACCCCAAATCTAAACCTAACCCCAAATCTAAACCTAAAATCTAAACCTAACCCAAATCTAAACCTAACCCCAAATCTAAACCTAAAATCTAAACCTACCCCAAATCTAACCCTAAAATCTAAACCTAACCCCAAATCTAAACCTAACCCCAAATCTAAACCTAAAATCTAAACCTAACCCCAAATCTAAACCTAAAATCTAAACCTAACCCCAAGTCTAAACCTAACCCCAAATCTAAACCTAAAATCTAAACCTAACCCCAAGTCTAACCTAACCCCAAATCTAAACCTAACCCCAAATCTAAACCTAACCCCAAATCTAAACCTAAAATCTAAACCTAACCCCAAATCTAAACCTAACCCCAAATCTAAACCTAAAATCTAAACCTAACCCCAAATCTAAACCTTACCCCAAATCTAAACCTAAAATCTAAACCTAACCCCAAATCAAAACCTAACCCCAAATCTAAACCTAAAATCTAAACCTAACCCCAAATTTAAACCTAAAATCTAAACCTAACCCCAAATCTAAACCTAAAATCTAAACCTAACCCCAAATCTAAACCTAACCCCAAATCTAAACCTAAAATCTAAACCTAACCCCAAATCTAAACCTAACCCCAAATCTAAACCTAAAATCTAAACCTAACCCCAAATCTAAACCTAACCCCAAATCTAAACCTAAAATCTAAACCTAACCCCAAATCTAAACCTAAAATCTAAACCTAACCCCAAATCTAAACCTAACCCCAAATCTAAACCTAAAATCTGAACCTAACCCCAAATGCAAACCTAAAATCTAAACCTAACCCCAAATCTAAACCTAAAATCTAAACCTAACCCCAAATCTAAACCTAAAATCTAAACCTAACCCCAAATCTAAACCTAACCCCAAATCTAAACCGAAAATCTAAACCTAACCCCAAATCTAAACCTAACCCCATATCTAAACCTAAAATCTAAACCTAACCCCAAATCTAAACCTAAAATCTAAACCTAACCCCAAATCTAAACCTAACCCCAAATCTAAACCTAAAATCTAAACCTAACCCCAAATCTAAACCTTACCCCAAATATAAACCTAAAATCTAAACCTAACCCCAAATCTAAACCTTAAAATCTAAACCTAACACCAAATCTAAACCTAAAATCTAAACCTAACCCCAAATCTAAACCTAACCCCATATCTAAACCTAAAATCTAAACCTAACCCCAAATGTAAACCTAAAATCTAAACCTAACCCCAAATCTAACCTAACCCCAAATCTAAACCTAAAATCTAAACCTAACCCCAAATCTAAACCTAAAATCTAAACCTAACCCCAAATCTAAACCTAAAATCTAAACCTAACCCCAAATCTAAACCTAAAATCTAAACCTAACCCCAAGTCTAAACCTAACCGCAAATCTAAACCTAAAATCTAAACCTAACCCAAATCTAAACCTAAAATCTAAACCTAACCCCAAATCTAAACCTAACCCCAAATCTAACTAACCCTAAATCTAAACCTAACCCCAAATCTAAACCTAAACCTAAACCTAACCCAAATCTAAACCTAACCCCAAATCTAAACCTAAAATCTAAACCTAACCCAAATCTAAACCTAACCCAATCTAAACCTAACCCCAATCTAAACCTAACCCCCAAATCTAAACCTAACCCCAAATCTAAACCTAACCCCAAATCTAAACCTAACCCCATATCTAAACCTAAAATCTAAACCTAACCCCAAATCTAAACCTAAAATCTAAACCTAACCCCAAATCTAAACCTAACCCCAAATCTAAACCTAAAATCTAAACCTAACCCCAAATCTAAACCTTACCCCAAATATAAACCTAAAATCTAAACCTAACCCCAAATCTAAACCTAAAATCTAAACCTAACCCCAAATCTAAAGCTAAAATCTAAACCTAACCCCAAATCTAAACCTAAAATCTAAACCTAACCCCAAATCTAAACCTAACCCCAAATCTAAACCTTAAATCTAAACCTAACACCAAATCTAAACCTAAAATCTAAACCTAACCCCAAATCTAAACCTAACCCCAAATCTAAACCTAAAATCTAAACCTAACCCCAAATCTAAACCTAAAATCTAAACCTAACCCCAAATCTAAACCGAACCCCAAATCTAAACCTAAAATCTAAACCTAACCCCAAATCTAAACCTAACCCCAAATCTAAACCTTAAATCTAAACCTAACCCCAAATCTAAACCTAAAATCTAAACCTAACCCGAAATCTAAACCTAACCCCAAATCTAAACCTAACCCCAAATCTAAACCTAAAATCTAAACCTAACCCCAAATCTAAACCTTACCCCAAATATAAACCTAAAATCTAAACCTAACCCCAAATCTAAACCTTAAATCTAAACCTAACCCCAAATCTAAACCTAAAATCTAAACCTAACCCCAAATCTAAACCTAACCCCTAATCTAAACCTAAAATCTAAACCTAACCCGAAATCTAAACCTTACCCCAAATATAAACCTAAAATCTAAACCTAACCCCAAATCTAAACCTTAAATCTAAACCTAACCCCAAATCTAAACCTAAAATCTAAACCTAACCCCAAGTCTAAACCTAACACCTAATCTAAACCTAAAATCTAAACCTAACCCCAAATCTAAACCTAAAATCTAAACCTAACCCCAAATCTAAACCTAACCCCAAATCTAAACCTAAAATCTAAACCTAACCCCAAATCTAAACCTTACCCCAAATATAAACCTAAAATCTAAACCTAACCCCAAATCTAAACCTAAAATCTAAACCTAACCCCAAATCTAAACCTAAAATCTAAACCTAACCCCAAATCTAAACCTAAAATCTAAACCTAACCCCAAATCTAAACCTAAAATCTAAACCTAAACCCAAATCTAAACCTAACCCCAAATCTAAACCTAAAATCTAAACCTAACCCCAAATCTAAACCTAACCCCAAATCTAAACCTTAAATCTACACCTAACCCCAAATCTAAACCTAAAATCTAAACCTAACCCCAAATCTAAACCTAACCCCAAATCTAAACCTAAAATCTAAACCTAACCTCAAGTATAACCTAACCCCAAATCTAAACCTAAAATCTAAACCTAACCCCAAATCTAAACCTAAATCTAAACCTAACCCCATATCTAAACCTAACCCCAAATCTAAACCTAAAATCTAAACCTAACCCCAAATCTAAACCTAACCCCATATCTAAACCTAAAATCTAAACCTAACCCCAAATCTAAACCTAAAATCTAAACCTAACCCCAAATCTAAACCTAACCCCAAATCTAAACCTAAAATCTAAACCTAACCCCAAATCTAAACCTAACCCCAAATCTAAACCTAAAATCTAAACCTAACCCCAAATCTAAACCTAAAATCTAAACCTAACCCCAAATCTAAACCTTACCCCAAATATAAACCTAAAATCTAAACCTAACCCCAAATCTAAACCTAAAATCTAAACCTAACCCCAAATCTAAACCTAAAATCTAAACCTAACCCCAAATCTAAACCTAACCCCAAGTCTAAACCTAACACCTAATCTAAACCTAAAATCTAAACCTAACCCCAAATCTAAACCTAAAATCTAAACCTAACCCCAAATCTAAACCTAACCCCAAATCTAAACCTAAAATCTAAACCTAACCCCAAATCTAAACCTTACCCCAAATATAAACCTAAAATCTAAACCTAACCCCAAATCTAAACCTAAAATCTAAACCTAACCCCAAATTTAAACCTAAAATCTAAACCTAACCCCAAATCTAAACCTAAAATCTAAACCTAACCCCAAATCTAAACCTAACCCCAAATCTAAACCTAAAATCTAAACCTAACCCCAAATCTAAACCTAACCCCAAATCTAAACCTAAAATCTAAACCTAACCCCAAATCTAAACCTAACCCCAAATCTAAACCTAAAATCTAAACCTAACCCCAAATCTAAACCTAAAATCTAAACCTAACCCCAAATCTAAACCTAACCCCAAATCTAAACCTAAAATCTGAACCTAACCCCAAATGCAAACCTAAAATCTAAACCTAACCCCAAATCTAAACCTAAAATCTAAACCTAACCCCAAATCTAAACCTAAAATCTAAACCTAACCCCAAATCTAAACCTAACCCCAAATCTAAACCGAAAATCTAAACCTAACCCCAAATCTAAACCTAACCCCATATCTAAACCTAAAATCTAAACCTAACCCCAAATCTAAACCTAAAATCTAAACCTAACCCCAAATCTAAACCTAACCCCAAATCTAAACCTAAAATCTAAACCTAACCCCAAATCTAAACCTTACCCCAAATATAAACCTAAAATCTAAACCTAACCCCAAATCTAAACCTTAAATCTAAACCTAACACCAAATCTAAACCTAAAATCTAAACCTAACCCCAAATCTAAACCTAACCCCATATCTAAACCTAAAATCTAAACCTAACCCCAAATGTAAACCTAAAATCTAAACCTAACCCCAAATCTAAACCTAACCCCAAATCTAAACCTAAAATCTAAACCTAACCCCAAATCTAAACCTAAAATCTAAACCTAACCCCAAATCTAAACCTAAAATCTAAACCTAACCCCAAATCTAAACCTAAAATCTAAACCTAACCCCAAGTCTAAACCTAACCGCAAATCTAAACCTAAAATCTAAACCTAACCCCAAATCTAAACCTAAAATCTAAACCTAACCCCAAATCTAAACCTAACCCCAAATCTAAACCTAAAATCTAAACCTAACCCCAAATCTAAACCTAAAATCTAAACCTAACCGCAAATCTAAACCTAACCCCAAATCTAAACCTAAAATCTAAACCTAACCCCAAATCTAAACCTAAAATCTAAACCTAACCCCAAATCTAAACCTAACCCCAAATCTAAACCTAACCCCAAATCTAAACCTAACCCCAAATCTAAACCTAACCCCATATCTAAACCTAAAATCTAAACCTAACCCCAAATCTAAACCTAAAATCTAAACCTAACCCCAAATCTAAACCTAACCCCAAATCTAAACCTAAAATCTAAACCTAACCCCAAATCTAAACCTTACCCCAAATATAAACCTAAAATCTAAACCTAACCCCAAATCTAAACCTAAAATCTAAACCTAACCCCAAATCTAAAGCTAAAATCTAAACCTAACCCCAAATCTAAACCTAAAATCTAAACCTAACCCCAAATCTAAACCTAACCCCAAATCTAAACCTTAAATCTAAACCTAACACCAAATCTAAACCTAAAATCTAAACCTAACCCCAAATCTAAACCTAACCCCAAATCTAAACCTAAAATCTAAACCTAACCCCAAATCTAAACCTAAAATCTAAACCTAACCCCAAATCTAAACCGAACCCCAAATCTAAACCTAAAATCTAAACCTAACCCCAAATCTAAACCTAACCCCAAATCTAAACCTTAAATCTAAACCTAACCCCAAATCTAAACCTAAAATCTAAACCTAACCCGAAATCTAAACCTAACCCCAAATCTAAACCTAACCCCAAATCTAAACCTAAAATCTAAACCTAACCCCAAATCTAAACCTTACCCCAAATATAAACCTAAAATCTAAACCTAACCCCAAATCTAAACCTTAAATCTAAACCTAACCCCAAATCTAAACCTAAAATCTAAACCTAACCCCAAATCTAAACCTAACCCCTAATCTAAACCTAAAATCTAAACCTAACCCGAAATCTAAACCTTACCCCAAATATAAACCTAAAATCTAAACCTAACCCCAAATCTAAACCTTAAATCTAAACCTAACCCCAAATCTAAACCTAAAATCTAAACCTAACCCCAAGTCTAAACCTAACACCTAATCTAAACCTAAAATCTAAACCTAACCCCAAATCTAAACCTAAAATCTAAACCTAACCCCAAATCTAAACCTAACCCCAAATCTAAACCTAAAATCTAAACCTAACCCCAAATCTAAACCTTACCCCAAATATAAACCTAAAATCTAAACCTAACCCCAAATCTAAACCTAAAATCTAAACCTAACCCCAAATCTAAACCTAAAATCTAAACCTAACCCCAAATCTAAACCTAAAATCTAAACCTAACCCCAAATCTAAACCTAAAATCTAAACCTAAACCCAAATCTAAACCTAACCCCAAATCTAAACCTAAAATCTAAACCTAACCCCAAATCTAAACCTAACCCCAAATCTAAACCTTAAATCTACACCTAACCCCAAATCTAAACCTAAAATCTAAACCTAACCCCAAATCTAAACCTAACCCCAAATCTAAACCTAAAATCTAAACCTAACCTCAAGTATAACCTAACCCCAAATCTAAACCTAAAATCTAAACCTAACCCCAAATCTAAACCTAAATCTAAACCTAACCCCATATCTAAACCTAACCCCAAATCTAAACCTAAAATCTAAACCTAACCCCAAATCTAAACCTAACCCCATATCTAAACCTAAAATCTAAACCTAACCCCAAATCTAAACCTAAAATCTAAACCTAACCCCAAATCTAAACCTAACCCCAAATCTAAACCTAAAATCTAAACCTAACCCCAAATCTAAACCTAACCCCAAATCTAAACCTAAAATCTAAACCTAACCCCAAATCTAAACCTAAAATCTAAACCTAACCCCAAATCTAAACCTTACCCCAAATATAAACCTAAAATCTAAACCTAACCCCAAATCTAAACCTAAAATCTAAACCTAACCCCAAATCTAAACCTAACCCCAAATCTAAACCTAAAATCTAAACCTAACCCCAAATCTAAACCTAACCCCATATCTAAACCTAAAATCTAAACCTAACCCCAAATGTAAAACTAAAATCTAAACCTAACCCCAAATCTAAACCTAACCACAAATCTAAACCTAAAATCTAAACCTAACCCCAAATCTAAACCTTACCCCAAATATAAACCTAAAATCTAAACCTAACCCCAAATCTAAACCTAAAATCTAAACCTAACCCCAAATCTAAACCTAAAATCTAAACCTAACCCCAAATCTAAACCTAACCCCAAATCTAAACCTAAAATCTAAACCTAACCCCAAATCTAAACCTAAAATCTAAACCTAACCCCAAATCTAAACCTAACCCCAAATCTAAACCTAAAATCTAAACCTAACCCCAAATCTAAACCTAACCCCAAATCTAAACCTAAAATCTAAACCTAACCCCAAATCTAACCCTAAAATCTAAACCTAACCCCAAATCTAAACCTAACCCCAAATCTAAACCTAAAATCTAAACCTAACCCCAAATCTAAACCTAAAATCTAAACCTAACCCCAAGTCTAAACCTAACCCCAAATCTAAACCTAAAATCTAAACCTAACCCCAAATCCAAACCTAACCCCAAATCTAAACCTAAAATCTAAACCTAACCCCAAATTTAAACCTAAAATCTAAACCTAACCCCAAATCTAAACCTAAAATCTAAACCTAACCCCAAATCTAAACCTAACCCCAAATCTAAACCTAAAATCTAAACCTAACCCCAAATCTAAACCTAACCCCAAATCTAAACCTAAAATCTAAACCTAACCCCAAATCTAAACCTAAAATCTAAACCTAACCCCAAATCTTAACCTAACCCCAAATCTAAACCTAAAATCTTAACCTAACCCCAAATCCAAACCTAAAATCTAAACCTAACCCCAAATCTAAACCTAAAATCTAAACCTAACCCCAAATCTAAACCTAACCCCATATCTAAACCTAACCCCAAATCTAAACCTAACCCCAAATCTAAACCTAAAATCTAAACCTAACCCCAAATCTAAACCTAACCCCAAATCTAAACCTAAAATCTAAACCTAACCCCAAATCTAAACCTTACCCCAAATCTAAACCTAAAATCTAAACCTAACCCCAAATCTAAACCTAAAATCTAAACCTAACCCCAAATCTAAACCTAACCCCAAATCTAAACCTTAAATCTAAACCTAACCCCAAATCTAAACCTAAAATCTAAACCTAACCCCAAATCTAAACCTAACCCCAAATCTAAACCTAAAATCTAAACCTAACCCCAAATCTAAACCTAACCCCAAATCTAAACCTAAAATCTAAACCTTACCCCAAATCTAAACCTAAAATCTAAACCTAACCCCAAATCTAAACCTAAAATCTAAACCTAACCCCAAATCTAAACCTAACCCCAAATCTAAACCTAACCCCAAATCTAAACCTAAAATCTAAACCTAACCCCAAATCTAAACCTAAAATCTAAACCTAACCCCAAATCTAAACCTAACCCCAAATCTAAACCTAAAATCTAAACCTAACCCCAAATCTAAACCTAAAATCTAAACCTAACCCCAAATCTAAACCTAACCCCAAATCTAAACCTAACCCCAAATCTAACCCTAAAATCTAAACCTAACCCCAAATCTAAACCTAAAATCTAAACCTAACCCCAAATCTAAACCTAACCCCAAATCTAAACCTAAAATCTAAACCTAACCCCAAATCTAAACCTAAAATCTAAACCTAACCCCAAATCTAAACCTAACCCCATATCTAAACCTAAAATCTAAACCTAACCCCAAATCTAAACCTAAAATCTAAACCTAACCCCAAATCTAAACCTAACCCCAAATCTAAACCTAAAATCTAAACCTAACCCCAAATCTAAACCTTACCCCAAATATAAACCTAAAATCTAAACCTAACCCCAAATCTAAACCTAAAATCTAAACCTAACCCCAAATCTAAAGCTAAAATCTAAACCTAACCCCAAATCTAAACCTAAAATCTAAACCTAACCCCAAATCTAAACCTTAAATCTAAACCTAACACCAAATCTAAACCTAAAATCTAAACCTAACCCCAAATCTAAACCTAACCCCAAATCTAAACCTAAAATCTAAACCTAACCCCAAATCTAAACCTAAAATCTAAACCTAACCCCAAATCTAAACCGAACCCCAAATCTAAACCTAAAATCTAAACCTAACCCCAAATCTAAACCTAACCCCAAATCTAAACCTTAAATCTAAACCTAACCCCAAATCTAAACCTAAAATCTAAACCTAACCCGAAATCTAAACCTAACCCCAAATCTAAACCTAACCCCAAATCTAAACCTAAAATCTAAACCTAACCCCAAATCTAAACCTTACTCCAAATATAAACCTAAAATCTAAACCTAACCCCAAATCTAAACCTTAAATCTAAACCTAACCCCAAATCTAAACCTAAAATCTAAACCTAACCCCAAATCTAAACCTAACCCCAAATCTAAACCTAAAATCTAAACCTAACCCCAAGTCTAAACCTAACCCCTAATCTAAACCTAAAATCTAAACCTAACCCCAAATCTAAACCTAAAATCTAAACCTAACCCCAAATCTAAACCTAACCCCAAATCTAAACCTAAAATCTAAACCTAACCCCAAATCTAAACCTTACCCCAAATATAAACCTAAAATCTAAACCTAACCCCAAATCTAAACCTAAAATCTAAACCTAACCCCAAATCTAAACCTAACCCCAAATCTAAACCTAAAATCTAAACCTAACCCCAAATCTAAACCTAAAATCTAAACCTAACCCCAAATATAAACCTAACCCCAAATCTAAACCTAAAATCTAAACCTAACCCCAAATCTAAACCTAAAATCTAAACCTAACCCCAAATCTAAACCTAACCCCAAATCTAAACCTAAAATCTAAACCTAACCCCAAATCTAAACCTAACCCCAAATCTAAACCTTAAATCTACACCTAACCCCAAATCTAAACCTAAAATCTAAACCTAACCCCAAATCTAAACCTAACCCCAAATCTAAACCTAAAATCTAAACCTAACCTCAAGTCTAAACCTAACCCCAAATCTAAACCTAAAATCTAAACCTAACCCCAAATCTAAACCTAACCCCAAATCTAAACCTAAAATCTAAACCTAACCCCAAATCTAACCCTAAAATCTAAACCTAACCCCAAATCTAAACCTAACCCCAAATCTAAACCTAAAATCTAAACCTAACCCCAAATCTAAACCTAAAATCTAAACCTAACCCCAAGTCTAAACCTAACCCCAAATCTAAACCTAAAATCTAAACCTAACCCCAAGTCTAAACCTAACCCCAAATCTAAACCTAACCCCAAATCTAAACCTAACCCCAAATCTAAACCTAAAATCTAAACCTAACCCCAAATCTAAACCTAACCCCAAATCTAAACCTAAAATCTAAACCTAACCCCAAATCTAAACCTTACCCCAAATCTAAACCTAAAATCTAAACCTAACCCCAAATCAAAACCTAACCCCAAATCTAAACCTAAAATCTAAACCTAACCCCAAATTTAAACCTAAAATCTAAACCTAACCCCAAATCTAAACCTAAAATCTAAACCTAACCCCAAATCTAAACCTAACCCCAAATCTAAACCTAAAATCTAAACCTAACCCCAAATCTAAACCTAACCCCAAATCTAAACCTAAAATCTAAACCTAACCCCAAATCTAAACCTAAAATCTAAACCTAACCCCAAATCTTAACCTAACCCCAAATCTAAACCTAAAATCTTAACCTAACCCCAAATCCAAACCTAAAATCTAAACCTAACCCCAAATCTAATCCTAAAATCTAAACCTAACCCCAAATCTAAACCTAACCCCATATCTAAACCTAACCCCAAATCTAAACCTAACCCCAAATCTAAACCTAAAATCTAAACCTAACCCCAAATCTAAACCTAACCCCAAATCTAAACCTAAAATCTAAACCTGACCCCAAATCTAAACCTTACCCCAAATCTAAACCTAAAATCTAAACCTAACCCCAAATCTAAACCTAAAATCTAAACCTAACCCCAAATCTAAACCTAACCCCAAATCTAAACCTAAAATCTAAACCTAACCCCAAATCTAAACCTAAAATCTAAACCTAACCCCAAATCTAAACCTAACCCCAAATCTAAACCTAAAATCTAAACCTAACCCCAAATCTAAACCTAACCCCAAATCTAAACCTAAAATCTAAACCTTACCCCAAATCTAAACCTAAAATCTAAACCTAACCCCAAATCTAAACCTAAAATCTAAACCTAACCCCAAATCTAAACCTAACCCCAAATCTAAACCTAACCCCAAATCTAAACCTAAAATCTAAACCTAACCCCAAATCTAAACCTAAAATCTAAACCTAACCCCAAATCTAAACCTAACCCCAAATCTAAACCTAAAATCTAAACCTAACCCCAAATCTAAACCTAAAATCTAAACCTAACCCCAAATCTAAACCTAACCCCAAATCTAAACCTAAAATCTAAACCTAACCCCAAATCTAAACCTAACCCCAAATCTAAACCTAAAATCTAAACCTAACCCCAAATCTAAACCTAACCCCAAATCTAAACCTTAAATCTAAACCTAACCCCAAATCTAAACCTAAAATCTAAACCTAACCCGAAATCTAAACCTAACCCCAAATCTAAACCTAACCCCAAATCTAAACCTAAAATCTAAACCTAACCCCAAATCTAAACCTTACCCCAAATATAAACCTAAAATCTAAACCTAACCCCAAATCTAAACCTTAAATCTAAACCTAACCCCAAATCTAAACCTAAAATCTAAACCTAACCCCAAATCTAAACCTAACCCCTAATCTAAACCTAAAATCTAAACCTAACCCCAAATCTAAACCTTACCCCAAATATAAACCTAAAATCTAAACCTAACCCCAAATCTAAACCTTAAATCTAAACCTAACCCCAAATCTAAACCTAAAATCTAAACCTAACCCCAAGTCTAAACCTAACACCTAATCTAAACCTAAAATCTAAACCTAACCCCAAATCTAAACCTAAAATCTAAACCTAACCCCAAATCTAAACCTAACCCCAAATCTAAACCTAAAATCTAAACCTAACCCCAAATCTAAACCTTACCCCAAATATAAACCTAAAATCTAAACCTAACCCCAAATCTAAACCTAAAATCTAAACCTAACCCCAAATCTAAACCTAAAATCTAAACCTAACCCCAAATCTAAACCTAAAATCTAAACCTAACCCCAAATCTAAACCTAAAATCTAAACCTAAACCCAAATCTAAACCTAACCCCAAATCTAAACCTAAAATCTAAACCTAACCCCAAATCTAAACCTAACCCCAAATCTAAACCTTAAATCTACACCTAACCCCAAATCTAAACCTAAAATCTAAACCTAACCCCAAATCTAAACCTAACCCCAAATCTAAACCTAAAATCTAAACCTAACCTCAAGTATAACCTAACCCCAAATCTAAACCTAAAATCTAAACCTAACCCCAAATCTAAACCAAAATCTAAACCTAACCCCATATCTAAACCTAACCCCAAATCTAAACCTAAAATCTAAACCTAACCCCAAATCTAAACCTAACCCCATATCTAAACCTAAAATCTAAACCTAACCCCAAATCTAAACCTAAAATCTAAACCTAACCCCAAATCTAAACCTAACCCCAAATCTAAACCTAAAATCTAAACCTAACCCCAAATCTAAACCTAACCCCAAATCTAAACCTAAAATCTAAACCTAACCCCAAATCTAAACCTAAAATCTAAACCTAACCCCAAATCTAAACCTTACCCCAAATATAAACCTAAAATCTAAACCTAACCCCAAATCTAAACCTAAAATCTAAACCTAACCCCAAATCTAAACCTAACCCCAAATCTAAACCTAAAATCTAAACCTAACCCCAAATCTAAACCTAACCCCATATCTAAACCTAAAATCTAAACCTAACCCCAAATGTAAAACTAAAATCTAAACCTAACCCCAAATCTAAACCTAACCACAAATCTAAACCTAAAATCTAAACCTAACCCCAAATCTAAACCTTACCCCAAATATAAACCTAAAATCTAAACCTAACCCCAAATCTAAACCTAAAATCTAAACCTAACCCCAAATCTAAACCTAAAATCTAAACCTAACCCCAAATCTAAACCTAACCCCAAATCTAAACCTAAAATCTAAACCTAACCCCAAATCTAAACCTAAAATCTAAACCTAACCCCAAATCTAAACCTAACCCCAAATCTAAACCTAAAATCTAAACCTAACCCCAAATCTAAACCTAACCCCAAATCTAAACCTAAAATCTAAACCTAACCCCAAATCTAACCCTAAAATCTAAACCTAACCCCAAATCTAAACCTAACCCCAAATCTAAACCTAAAATCTAAACCTAACCCCAAATCTAAACCTAAAATCTAAACCTAACCCCAAGTCTAAACCTAACCCCAAATCTAAACCTAAAATCTAAACCTAACCCCAAGTCTAAACCTAACCCCAAATCTAAACCTAACCCCAAATCTAAACCTAACCCCAAATCTAAACCTAAAATCTAAACCTAACCCCAAATCTAAACCTAACCCCAAATCTAAACCTAAAATCTAAACCTAACCCCAAATCTAAACCTTACCCCAAATCTAAACCTAAAATCTAAACCTAACCCCAAATCAAAACCTAACCCCAAATCTAAACCTAAAATCTAAACCTAACCCCAAATTTAAACCTAAAATCTAAACCTAACCCCAAATCTAAACCTAAAATCTAAACCTAACCCCAAATCTAAACCTAACCCCAAATCTAAACCTAAAATCTAAACCTAACCCCAAATCTAAACCTAACCCCAAATCTAACCCTAAAATCTAAACCTAACCCCAAATCTAAACCTAACCCCAAATCTAAACCTAAAATCTAAACCTAACCCCAAATCTAAACCTAAAATCTAAACCTAACCCCAAGTCTAAACCTAACCCCAAATCTAAACCTAAAATCTAAACCTAACCCCAAGTCTAAACCTAACCCCAAATCTAAACCTAACCCCAAATCTAAACCTAACCCCAAATCTAAACCTAAAATCTAAACCTAACCCCAAATCTAAACCTAACCCCAAATCTAAACCTAAAATCTAAACCTAACCCCAAATCTAAACCTTACCCCAAATCTAAACCTAAAATCTAAACCTAACCCCAAATCAAAACCTAACCCCAAATCTAAACCTAAAATCTAAACCTAACCCCAAATTTAAACCTAAAATCTAAACCTAACCCCAAATCTAAACCTAAAATCTAAACCTAACCCCAAATCTAAACCTAACCCCAAATCTAAACCTAAAATCTAAACCTAACCCCAAATCTAAACCTAACCCCAAATCTAAACCTAAAATCTAAACCTAACCCCAAATCTAAACCTAAAATCTAAACCTAACCCCAAATCTTAACCTAACCCCAAATCTAAACCTAAAATCTTAACCTAACCCCAAATCCAAACCTAAAATCTAAACCTAACCCCAAGTCTAAACCTAACCCCAAATCTAAACCTAACCCCAAATCTAAACCTAAAATCTAAACCTAACCCCAAATCTAACCCTAAAATCTAAACCTAACCCCAAATCTAAACCTAACCCCAAATCTAAACCTAAAATCTAAACCTAACCCCAAATCTAAACCTAACCCCAAATCTAAACCTTAAATCTAAACCTAACCCCAAATCTAAACCTAAAATCTAAACCTAACCCGAAATCTAAACCTAACCCCAAATCTAAACCTAACCCCAAATCTAAACCTAAAATCTAAACCTAACCCCAAATCTAAACCTTACCCCAAATATAAACCTAAAATCTAAACCTAACCCCAAATCTAAACCTTAAATCTAAACCTAACCCCAAATCTAAACCTAAAATCTAAACCTAACCCCAAATCTAAACCTAACCCCTAATCTAAACCTAAAATCTAAACCTAACCCCAAATCTAAACCTTACCCCAAATATAAACCTAAAATCTAAACCTAACCCCAAATCTAAACCTTAAATCTAAACCTAACCCCAAATCTAAACCTAAAATCTAAACCTAACCCCAAGTCTAAACCTAACACCTAATCTAAACCTAAAATCTAAACCTAACCCCAAATCTAAACCTAAAATCTAAACCTAACCCCAAATCTAAACCTAACCCCAAATCTAAACCTAAAATCTAAACCTAACCCCAAATCTAAACCTTACCCCAAATATAAACCTAAAATCTAAACCTAACCCCAAATCTAAACCTAAAATCTAAACCTAACCCCAAATCTAAACCTAAAATCTAAACCTAACCCCAAATCTAAACCTAAAATCTAAACCTAACCCCAAATCTAAACCTAAAATCTAAACCTAAACCCAAATCTAAACCTAACCCCAAATCTAAACCTAAAATCTAAACCTAACCCCAAATCTAAACCTAACCCCAAATCTAAACCTTAAATCTACACCTAACCCCAAATCTAAACCTAAAATCTAAACCTAACCCCAAATCTAAACCTAACCCCAAATCTAAACCTAAAATCTAAACCTAACCTCAAGTATAACCTAACCCCAAATCTAAACCTAAAATCTAAACCTAACCCCAAATCTAAACCTAAATCTAAACCTAACCCCATATCTAAACCTAACCCCAAATCTAAACCTAAAATCTAAACCTAACCCCAAATCTAAACCTAACCCCATATCTAAACCTAAAATCTAAACCTAACCCCAAATCTAAACCTAAAATCTAAACCTAACCCCAAATCTAAACCTAACCCCAAATCTAAACCTAAAATCTAAACCTAACCCCAAATCTAAACCTAAAATCTAAACCTAACCCCAAATCTAAACCTTACCCCAAATATAAACCTAAAATCTAAACCTAACCCCAAATCTAAACCTAAAATCTAAACCTAACCCCAAATCTAAACCTAACCCCAAATCTAAACCTAAAATCTAAACCTAACCCCAAATCTAAACCTAACCCCATATCTAAACCTAAAATCTAAACCTAACCCCAAATGTAAAACTAAAATCTAAACCTAACCCCAAATCTAAACCTAACCACAAATCTAAACCTAAAATCTAAACCTAACCCCAAATCTAAACCTTACCCCAAATATAAACCTAAAATCTAAACCTAACCCCAAATCTAAACCTAAAATCTAAACCTAACCCCAAATCTAAACCTAAAATCTAAACCTAACCCCAAATCTAAACCTAACCCCAAATCTAAACCTAAAATCTAAACCTAACCCCAAATCTAAACCTAAAATCTAAACCTAACCCCAAATCTAAACCTAACCCCAAATCTAAACCTAAAATCTAAACCTAACCCCAAATCTAACCCTAAAATCTAAACCTAACCCCAAATCTAAACCTAACCCCAAATCTAAACCTAAAATCTAAACCTAACCCCAAATCTAAACCTAAAATCTAAACCTAACCCCAAGTCTAAACCTAACCCCAAATCTAAACCTAAAATCTAAACCTAACCCCAAGTCTAAACCTAACCCCAAATCTAAACCTAACCCCAAATCTAAACCTAACCCCAAATCTAAACCTAAAATCTAAACCTAACCCCAAATCTAAACCTAACCCCAAATCTAAACCTAAAATCTAAACCTAACCCCAAATCTAAACCTTACCCCAAATCTAAACCTAAAATCTAAACCTAACCCCAAATCAAAACCTAACCCCAAATCTAAACCTAAAATCTAAACCTAACCCCAAATTTAAACCTAAAATCTAAACCTAACCCCAAATCTAAACCTAAAATCTAAACCTAACCCCAAATCTAAACCTAACCCCAAATCTAAACCTAAAATCTAAACCTAACCCCAAATCTAAACCTAACCCCAAATCTAAACCTAAAATCTAAACCTAACCCCAAATCTAAACCTAAAATCTAAACCTAACCCCAAATCTTAACCTAACCCCAAATCTAAACCTAAAATCTTAACCTAACCCCAAATCCAAACCTAAAATCTAAACCTAACCCCAAATCTAAACCTAAAATCTAAACCTAACCCCAAATCTAAACCTAACCCCATATCTAAACCTAACCCCAAATCTAAACCTAACCCCAAATCTAAACCTAAAATCTAAACCTAACCCCAAATCTAAACCTAACCCCAAATCTAAACCTAAAATCTAAACCTAACCCCAAATCTAAACCTTACCCCAAATCTAAACCTAAAATCTAAACCTAACCCCAAATCTAAACCTAAAATCTAAACCTAACCCCAAATCTAAACCTAACCCCAAATCTAAACCTTAAATCTAAACCTAACCCCAAATCTAAACCTAAAATCTAAACCTAACCCCAAATCTAAACCTAACCCCAAATCTAAACCTAAAATCTAAACCTAACCCCAAATCTAAACCTAACCCCAAATCTAAACTTAAAATCTAAACCTTACCCCAAATCTAAACCTAAAATCTAAACCTAACCCCAAATCTAAACCTAAAATCTAAACCTAACCCCAAATCTAAACCTAACCCCAAATCTAAACCTAACCCCAAATCTAAACCTAAAATCTAAACCTAACCCCAAATCTAAACCTAAAATCTAAACCTAACCCCAAATCTAAACCTAACCCCAAATCTAAACCTAAAATCTAAACCTAACCCCAAATCTAAACCTAAAATCTAAACCTAACCCCAAATCTAAACCTAACCCCAAATCTAAACCTAACCCCAAATCTAACCCTAAAATCTAAACCTAACCCCAAATCTAAACCTAAAATCTAAACCTAACCCCAAATCTAAACCTAACCCCAAATCTAAACCTAAAATCTAAACCTAACCCCAAATCTAAACCTAAAATCTAAACCTAACCCCAAATCTAAACCTAACCCCATATCTAAACCTAAAATCTAAACCTAACCCCAAATCTAAACCTAAAATCTAAACCTAACCCCAAATCTAAACCTAACCCCAAATCTAAACCTAAAATCTAAACCTAACCCCAAATCTAAACCTTACCCCAAATATAAACCTAAAATCTAAACCTAACCCCAAATCTAAACCTAAAATCTAAACCTAACCCCAAATCTAAAGCTAAAATCTAAACCTAACCCCAAATCTAAACCTAAAATCTAAACCTAACCCCAAATCTAAACCTTAAATCTAAACCTAACACCAAATCTAAACCTAAAATCTAAACCTAACCCCAAATCTAAACCTAACCCCAAATCTAAACCTAAAATCTAAACCTAACCCCAAATCTAAACCTAAAATCTAAACCTAACCCCAAATCTAAACCGAACCCCAAATCTAAACCTAAAATCTAAACCTAACCCCAAATCTAAACCTAACCCCAAATCTAAACCTTAAATCTAAACCTAACCCCAAATCTAAACCTAAAATCTAAACCTAACCCGAAATCTAAACCTAACCCCAAATCTAAACCTAACCCCAAATCTAAACCTAAAATCTAAACCTAACCCCAAATCTAAACCTTACTCCAAATATAAACCTAAAATCTAAACCTAACCCCAAATCTAAACCTAACCCCAAATCTAAACCTAAAATCTAAACCTAACCCCAAATCTAAACCTAAAATCTAAACCTAACCCCAAATCTAAACCTAACCCCAAATCTAAACCTAAAATCTAAACCTAACCCCAAATCTAAACCTAACCCCAAATCTAAACCTAAAATCTAAACCTAACCCCAAATCTAAACCTAAAATCTAAACCTAACCCCAAATCTTAACCTAACCCCAAATCTAAACCTAAAATCTTAACCTAACCCCAAATCCAAACCTAAAATCTAAACCTAACCCCAAATCTAATCCTAAAATCTAAACCTAACCCCAAATCTAAACCTAACCCCATATCTAAACCTAACCCCAAATCTAAACCTAACCCCAAATCTAAACCTAAAATCTAAACCTAACCCCAAATCTAAACCTAACCCCAAATCTAAACCTAAAATCTAAACCTAACCCCAAATCTAAACCTTACCCCAAATCTAAACCTAAAATCTAAACCTAACCCCAAATCTAAACCTAAAATCTAAACCTAACCCCAAATCTAAACCTAACCCCAAATCTAAACCTTAAATCTAAACCTAACCCCAAATCTAAACCTAAAATCTAAACCTAACCCCAAATCTAAACCTAACCCCAAATCTAAACCTAAAATCTAAACCTAACCCCAAATCTAAACCTAACCCCAAATCTAAACCTAAAATCTAAACCTTACCCCAAATCTAAACCTAAAATCTAAACCTAACCCCAAATCTAAACCTAACCCCAAATCTAAACCTAACCCCAAATCTAAACCTAAAATCTAAACCTAACCCCAAATCTAAACCTAACCCCAAATCTAAACCTAAAATCTAAACCTAACCCCAAATCTAAACCTAAAATCTAAACCTAACCCCAAATCTAAACCTAACCCCAAATCTAAACCTAAAATCTAAACCTAACCCCAAATCTAAACCTAACCCCAAATCTAACCCTAAAATCTAAACCTAACCCCAAATCTAAACCTAAAATCTAAACCTAACCCCAAATCTAAACCTAACCCCAAATCTAAACCTAAAATCTAAACCTAACCCCAAATCTAAACCTAAAATCTAAACCTAACCCCAAATCTAAACCTAACCCCATATCTAAACCTAAAATCTAAACCTAACCCCAAATCTAAACCTAAAATCTAAATCTAACCCCAAATCTAAACCTAACCCCAAATCTAAACCTAAAATCTAAACCTAACCCCAAATCTAAACCTTACCCCAAATCTAAACCTAAAATCTAAACCTAACCCCAAATCTAAACCTAAAATCTAAACCTAACCCCAAATCTAAACCTAAAATCTAAACCTAACCCCAAATCTAAACCTTACCCCAAATATAAACCTAAAATCTAAACCTAACCCCAAATCTAAACCTAACCCCAAATCTAAACCTAAAATCTAAACCTAACCCCAAATCTAAACCTTACCCCAAATATAAACCTAAAATCTAAACCTAACCCCAAATCTAAACCTAAAATCTAAACCTAACCCCAAATCTAAACCTAAAATCTAAACCTAACCCGAAATCTAAACCTAACCCCAAATCTAAACCTTAAATCTAAACCTAAGCCCAAATCTAAACCTAAAATCTAAACCTAACACCAAATCTAAACCTAACCCCAAATCTAAACCTAAAATCTAAACCTAACCCCAAATCTAAACCTAAAATCTAAACCTAACCCCAAATCTAAACCTAACCCCAAATCTAAACCTAAAATCTAAACCTAACCCCAAATCTAAACCTAACCCCAAATCTAAACCTAAAATCTAAACCTAACCCCAAATCTAACCCTAAAATCTAAACCTAACCCCAAATCTAAACCTAACCCCAAATCTAAACCTAAAATCTAAACCTAACCCCAAATCTAAACCTAAAATCTAAACCTAACCCCAAGTCTAAACCTAACCCCAAATCTAAACCTAAAATCTAAACCTAACCCCAAGTCTAAACCTAACCCCAAATCTAAACCTAACCCCAAATCTAAACCTAACCCCAAATCTAAACCTAAAATCTAAACCTAACCCCAAATCTAAACCTAACCCCAAATCTAAACCTAAAATCTAAACCTAACCCCAAATCTAAACCTTACCCCAAATCTAAACCTAAAATCTAAACCTAACCCCAAATCAAAACCTAACCCCAAATCTAAACCTAAAATCTAAACCTAACCCCAAATTTAAACCTAAAATCTAAACCTAACCCCAAATCTAAACCTAAAATCTAAACCTAACCCCAAATCTAAACCTAACCCCAAATCTAAACCTAAAATCTAAACCTAACCCCAAATCTAAACCTAACCCCAAATCTAAACCTAAAATCTAAACCTAACCCCAAATCTAAACCTAAAATCTAAACCTAACCCCAAATCTTAACCTAACCCCAAATCTAAACCTAAAATCTTAACCTAACCCCAAATCCAAACCTAAAATCTAAACCTAACCCCAAATCTAAACCTAAAATCTAAACCTAACCCCAAATCTAAACCTAACCCCATATCTAAACCTAACCCCAAATCAAAACCTAACCCCAAATCTAAACCTAAAATCTAAACCTAACCCCAAATCTAAACCTAACCCCAAATCTAAACCTAAAATCTAAACCTAACCCCAAATCTAAACCTTACCCCAAATCTAAACCTAAAATCTAAACCTAACCCCAAATCTAAACCTAAAATCTAAACCTAACCCCAAATCTAAACCTAACCCCAAATCTAAACCTTAAATCTAAACCTAACCCCAAATCTAAACCTAAAATCTAAACCTAACCCCAAATCTAAACCTAACCCCAAATCTAAACCTAAAATCTAAACCTAACCCCAAATCTAAACCTAACCCCAAATCTAAACCTAAAATCTAAACCTTACCCCAAATCTAAACCTAAAATCTAAACCTAACCCCAAATCTAAACCTAAAATCTAAACCTAACCCCAAATCTAAACCTAACCCCAAATCTAAACCTAACCCCAAATCTAAACCTAAAATCTAAACCTAACCCCAAATCTAAACCTAAAATCTAAACCTAACCCCAAATCTAAACCTAACCCCAAATCTAAACCTAAAATCTAAACCTAACCCCAAATCTAAACCTAAAATCTAAACCTAACCCCAAATCTAAACCTAACCCCAAATCTAAACCTAAAATCTAAACCTAACCCCAAATCTAAACCTAACCCCAAATCTAAACCTAAAATCTAAACCTAACCCCAAATCTAAACCTAACCCCAAATCTAAACCTTAAATCTTAACCTAACCCCAAATCTAAACCTAAAATCTAAACCTAACCCGAAATCTAAACCTAACCCCAAATCTAAACCTAACCCCAAATCTAAACCTAAAATCTAAACCTAACCCCAAATCTAAACCTTACCCCAAATATAAACCTAAAATCTAAACCTAACCCCAAATCTAAACCTTAAATCTAAACCTAACCCCAAATCTAAACCTAAAATCTAAACCTAACCCCAAATCTAAACCTAACCCCTAATCTAAACCTAAAATCTAAACCTAACCCCAAATCTAAACCTTACCCCAAATATAAACCTAAAATCTAAACCTAACCCCAAATCTAAACCTTAAATCTAAACCTAACCCCAAATCTAAACCTAAAATCTAAACCTAACCCCAAGTCTAAACCTAACACCTAATCTAAACCTAAAATCTAAACCTAACCCCAAATCTAAACCTAAAATCTAAACCTAACCCCAAATCTAAACCTAACCCCAAATCTAAACCTAAAATCTAAACCTAACCCCAAATCTAAACCTTACCCCAAATATAAACCTAAAATCTAAACCTAACCCCAAATCTAAACCTAAAATCTAAACCTAACCCCAAATCTAAACCTAAAATCTAAACCTAACCCCAAATCTAAACCTAAAATCTAAACCTAACCCCAAATCTAAACCTAAAATCTAAACCTAAACCCAAATCTAAACCTAACCCCAAATCTAAACCTAAAATCTAAACCTAACCCCAAATCTAAACCTAACCCCAAATCTAAACCTTAAATCTACACCTAACCCCAAATCTAAACCTAAAATCTAAACCTAACCCCAAATCTAAACCTAACCCCAAATCTAAACCTAAAATCTAAACCTAACCTCAAGTATAACCTAACCCCAAATCTAAACCTAAAATCTAAACCTAACCCCAAATCTAAACCAAAATCTAAACCTAACCCCATATCTAAACCTAACCCCAAATCTAAACCTAAAATCTAAACCTAACCCCAAATCTAAACCTAACCCCATATCTAAACCTAAAATCTAAACCTAACCCCAAATCTAAACCTAAAATCTAAACCTAACCCCAAATCTAAACCTAAAATCTAAACCTAACCCCAAATCTAAACCTAACCCCAAATCTAAACCTAAAATCTAAACCTAACCCCAAATCTAAACCTAAAATCTAAACCTAACCCCAAATCTAAACCTTACCCCAAATATAAACCTAAAATCTAAACCTAACCCCAAATCTAAACCTAAAATCTAAACCTAACCCCAAATCTAAACCTAACCCCAAATCTAAACCTAACCCCAAATCTAAACCTAAAATCTAAACCTAACCCCAAATCTAAACCTAACCCCAAATCTAAACCTAAAATCTAAACCTAACCCCAAATCTAAACCTTACCCCAAATCTAAACCTAAAATCTAAACCTAACCCCAAATCAAAACCTAACCCCAAATCTAAACCTAAAATCTAAACCTAACCCCAAATTTAAACCTAAAATCTAAACCTAACCCCAAATCTAAACCTAAAATCTAAACCTAACCCCAAATCTAAACCTAACCCCAAATCTAAACCTAAAATCTAAACCTAACCCCAAATCTAAACCTAACCCCAAATCTAAACCTAAAATCTAAACCTAACCCCAAATCTAAACCTAAAATCTAAACCTAACCCCAAATCTTAACCTAACCCCAAATCTAAACCTAAAATCTTAACCTAACCCCAAATCCAAACCTAAAATCTAAACCTAACCCCAAATCTAAACCTAAAATCTAAACCTAACCCCAAATCTAAACCTAACCCCATATCTAAACCTAACCCCAAATCTAAACCTAACCCCAAATCTAAACCTAAAATCTAAACCTAACCCCAAATCTAAACCTAACCCCAAATCTAAACCTAAAATCTAAACCTAACCCCAAATCTAAACCTTACCCCAAATCTAAACCTAAAATCTAAACCTAACCCCAAATCTAAACCTAAAATCTAAACCTAACCCCAAATCTAAACCTAACCCCAAATCTAAACCTTAAATCTAAACCTAACCCCAAATCTAAACCTAAAATCTAAACCTAACCCCAAATCTAAACCTAACCCCAAATCTAAACCTAAAATCTAAACCTAACCCCAAATCTAAACCTAACCCCAAATCTAAACCTAAAATCTAAACCTTACCCCAAATCTAAACCTAAAATCTAAACCTAACCCCAAATCTAAACCTAAAATCTAAACCTAACCCCAAATCTAAACCTAACCCCAAATCTAAACCTAACCCCAAATCTAAACCTAAAATCTAAACCTAACCCCAAATCTAAACCTAAAATCTAAACCTAACCCCAAATCTAAACCTAACCCCAAATCTAAACCTAAAATCTAAACCTAACCCCAAATCTAAACCTAAAATCTAAACCTAACCCCAAATCTAAACCTAACCCCAAATCTAAACCTAAAATCTAAACCTAACCCCAAATCTAAACCTAACCCCAAATCTAAACCTAAAATCTAAACCTAACCCCAAATCTAAACCTAACCCCAAATCTAAACCTTAAATCTTAACCTAACCCCAAATCTAAACCTAAAATCTAAACCTAACCCGAAATCTAAACCTAACCCCAAATCTAAACCTAACCCCAAATCTAAACCTAAAATCTAAACCTAACCCCAAATCTAAACCTTACCCCAAATATAAACCTAAAATCTAAACCTAACCCCAAATCTAAACCTTAAATCTAAACCTAACCCCAAATCTAAACCTAAAATCTAAACCTAACCCCAAATCTAAACCTAACCCCTAATCTAAACCTAAAATCTAAACCTAACCCCAAATCTAAACCTTACCCCAAATATAAACCTAAAATCTAAACCTAACCCCAAATCTAAACCTTAAATCTAAACCTAACCCCAAATCTAAACCTAAAATCTAAACCTAACCCCAAGTCTAAACCTAACACCTAATCTAAACCTAAAATCTAAACCTAACCCCAAATCTAAACCTAAAATCTAAACCTAACCCCAAATCTAAACCTAACCCCAAATCTAAACCTAAAATCTAAACCTAACCCCAAATCTAAACCTTACCCCAAATATAAACCTAAAATCTAAACCTAACCCCAAATCTAAACCTAAAATCTAAACCTAACCCCAAATCTAAACCTAAAATCTAAACCTAACCCCAAATCTAAACCTAAAATCTAAACCTAACCCCAAATCTAAACCTAAAATCTAAACCTAAACCCAAATCTAAACCTAACCCCAAATCTAAACCTAAAATCTAAACCTAACCCCAAATCTAAACCTAACCCCAAATCTAAACCTTAAATCTACACCTAACCCCAAATCTAAACCTAAAATCTAAACCTAACCCCAAATCTAAACCTAACCCCAAATCTAAACCTAAAATCTAAACCTAACCTCAAGTATAACCTAACCCCAAATCTAAACCTAAAATCTAAACCTAACCCCAAATCTAAACCAAAATCTAAACCTAACCCCATATCTAAACCTAACCCCAAATCTAAACCTAAAATCTAAACCTAACCCCAAATCTAAACCTAACCCCATATCTAAACCTAAAATCTAAACCTAACCCCAAATCTAAACCTAAAATCTAAACCTAACCCCAAATCTAAACCTAAAATCTAAACCTAACCCCAAATCTAAACCTAACCCCAAATCTAAACCTAAAATCTAAACCTAACCCCAAATCTAAACCTAAAATCTAAACCTAACCCCAAATCTAAACCTTACCCCAAATATAAACCTAAAATCTAAACCTAACCCCAAATCTAAACCTAAAATCTAAACCTAACCCCAAATCTAAACCTAACCCCAAATCTAAACCTAAAATCTAAACCTAACCCCAAATCTAAACCTAACCCCATATCTAAACCTAAAATCTAAACCTAACCCCAAATGTAAAACTAAAATCTAAACCTAACCCCAAATCTAAACCTAACCACAAATCTAAACCTAAAATCTAAACCTAACCCCAAATCTAAACCTTACCCCAAATATAAACCTAAAATCTAAACCTAACCCCAAATCTAAACCTAAAATCTAAACCTAACCCCAAATCTAAACCTAAAATCTAAACCTAACCCCAATTCTAAACCTAACCCCAAATCTAAACCTAAAATCTAAACCTAACCCCAAATCTAAACCTAAAATCTAAACCTAACCCCAAATCTAAACCTAACCCCAAATCTAAACCTAAAATCTAAACCTAACCCCAAATCTAAACCTAACCCCAAATCTAAACCTAAAATCTAAACCTAACCCCAAATCTAACCCTAAAATCTAAACCTAACCCCAAATCTAAACCTAACCCCAAATCTAAACCTAAAATCTAAACCTAACCCCAAATCTAAACCTAAAATCTAAACCTAACCCCAAGTCTAAACCTAACCCCAAATCTAAACCTAAAATCTAAACCTAACCCCAAGTCTAAACCTAACCCCAAATCTAAACCTAACCCCAAATCTAAACCTAACCCCAAATCTAAACCTAAAATCTAAACCTAACCCCAAATCTAAACCTAACCCCAAATCTAAACCTAAAATCTAAACCTAACCCCAAATCTAAACCTTACCCCAAATCTAAACCTAAAATCTAAACCTAACCCCAAATCAAAACCTAACCCCAAATCTAAACCTAAAATCTAAACCTAACCCCAAATTTAAACCTAAAATCTAAACCTAACCCCAAATCTAAACCTAAAATCTAAACCTAACCCCAAATCTAAACCTAACCCCAAATCTAAACCTAAAATCTAAACCTAACCCCAAATCTAAACCTAACCCCAAATCTAACCCTAAAATCTAAACCTAACCCCAAATCTAAACCTAACCCCAAATCTAAACCTAAAATCTAAACCTAACCCCAAATCTAAACCTAAAATCTAAACCTAACCCCAAGTCTAAACCTAACCCCAAATCTAAACCTAAAATCTAAACCTAACCCCAAGTCTAAACCTAACCCCAAATCTAAACCTAACCCCAAATCTAAACCTAACCCCAAATCTAAACCTAAAATCTAAACCTAACCCCAAATCTAAACCTAACCCCAAATCTAAACCTAAAATCTAAACCTAACCCCAAATCTAAACCTTACCCCAAATCTAAACCTAAAATCTAAACCTAACCCCAAATCAAAACCTAACCCCAAATCTAAACCTAAAATCTAAACCTAACCCCAAATTTAAACCTAAAATCTAAACCTAACCCCAAATCTAAACCTAAAATCTAAACCTAACCCCAAATCTAAACCTAACCCCAAATCTAAACCTAAAATCTAAACCTAACCCCAAATCTAAACCTAACCCCAAATCTAAACCTAAAATCTAAACCTAACCCCAAATCTAAACCTAAAATCTAAACCTAACCCCAAATCTTAACCTAACCCCAAATCTAAACCTAAAATCTTAACCTAACCCCAAATCCAAACCTAAAATCTAAACCTAACCCCAAGTCTAAACCTAACCCCAAATCTAAACCTAACCCCAAATCTAAACCTAAAATCTAAACCTAACCCCAAATCTAAACCTAAAATCTAAACCTAACCCCAAATCTAAACCTAACCCCAAATCTAAACCTAAAATCTAAACCTAACCCCAAATCTAAACCTAACCCCAAATCTAAACCTTAAATCTAAACCTAACCCCAAATCTAAACCTAAAATCTAAACCTAACCCCAAATCTAAACCTAACCCCAAATCTAAACCTAAAATCTAAACCTAACCCCAAATCTAAACCTTACCCCAAATATAAACCTAAAATCTAAACCTAACCCCAAATCTAAACCTTAAATCTAAACCTAACCCCAAATCTAAACCTAAAATCTAAACCTAACCCCAAATCTAAACCTAACCCCTAATCTAAACCTAAAATCTAAACCTAACCCCAAATCTAAACCTTACCCCAAATATAAACCTAAAATCTAAACCTAACCCCAAATCTAAACCTTAAATCTAAACCTAACCCCAAATCTAAACCTAAAATCTAAACCTAACCCCAAGTCTAAACCTAACACCTAATCTAAACCTAAAATCTAAACCTAACCCCAAATCTAAACCTAAAATCTAAACCTAACCCCAAATCTAAACCTAACCCCAAATCTAAACCTAAAATCTAAACCTAACCCCAAATCTAAACCTTACCCCAAATATAAACCTAAAATCTAAACCTAACCCCAAATCTAAACCTAAAATCTAAACCTAACCCCAAATCTAAACCTAAAATCTAAACCTAACCCCAAATCTAAACCTAAAATCTAAACCTAACCCCAAATCTAAACCTAAAATCTAAACCTAAACCCAAATCTAAACCTAACCCCAAATCTAAACCTAAAATCTAAACCTAACCCCAAATCTAAACCTAACCCCAAATCTAAACCTTAAATCTACACCTAACCCCAAATCTAAACCTAAAATCTAAACCTAACCCCAAATCTAAACCTAACCCCAAATCTAAACCTAAAATCTAAACCTAACCTCAAGTATAACCTAACCCCAAATCTAAACCTAAAATCTAAACCTAACCCCAAATCTAAACCTAAATCTAAACCTAACCCCATATCTAAACCTAACCCCAAATCTAAACCTAAAATCTAAACCTAACCCCAAATCTAAACCTAACCCCAAATCTAAACCTTAAATCTAAACCTAACCCCAAATCTAAACCTAAAATCTAAACCTAACCCCAAATCTAAACCTAACCCCAAATCTAAACCTAAAATCTAAACCTAACCCCAAATCTAAACCTTACCCCAAATATAAACCTAAAATCTAAACCTAACCCCAAATCTAAACCTTAAATCTAAACCTAACCCCAAATCTAAACCTAAAATCTAAACCTAACCCCAAATCTAAACCTAACCCCTAATCTAAACCTAAAATCTAAACCTAACCCCAAATCTAAACCTTACCCCAAATATAAACCTAAAATCTAAACCTAACCCCAAATCTAAACCTTAAATCTAAACCTAACCCCAAATCTAAACCTAAAATCTAAACCTAACCCCAAGTCTAAACCTAACACCTAATCTAAACCTAAAATCTAAACCTAACCCCAAATCTAAACCTAAAATCTAAACCTAACCCCAAATCTAAACCTAACCCCAAATCTAAACCTAAAATCTAAACCTAACCCCAAATCTAAACCTTACCCCAAATATAAACCTAAAATCTAAACCTAACCCCAAATCTAAACCTAAAATCTAAACCTAACCCCAAATCTAAACCTAAAATCTAAACCTAACCCCAAATCTAAACCTAAAATCTAAACCTAACCCCAAATCTAAACCTAAAATCTAAACCTAAACCCAAATCTAAACCTAACCCCAAATCTAAACCTAAAATCTAAACCTAACCCCAAATCTAAACCTAACCCCAAATCTAAACCTTAAATCTACACCTAACCCCAAATCTAAACCTAAAATCTAAACCTAACCCCAAATCTAAACCTAACCCCAAATCTAAACCTAAAATCTAAACCTAACCTCAAGTATAACCTAACCCCAAATCTAAACCTAAAATCTAAACCTAACCCCAAATCTAAACCTAAATCTAAACCTAACCCCATATCTAAACCTAACCCCAAATCTAAACCTAAAATCTAAACCTAACCCCAAATCTAAACCTAACCCCATATCTAAACCTAAAATCTAAACCTAACCCCAAATCTAAACCTAAAATCTAAACCTAACCCCAAATCTAAACCTAACCCCAAATCTAAACCTAAAATCTAAACCTAACCCCAAATCTAAACCTAAAATCTAAACCTAACCCCAAATCTAAACCTTACCCCAAATATAAACCTAAAATCTAAACCTAACCCCAAATCTAAACCTAAAATCTAAACCTAACCCCAAATCTAAACCTAACCCCAAATCTAAACCTAAAATCTAAACCTAACCCCAAATCTAAACCTAACCCCATATCTAAACCTAAAATCTAAACCTAACCCCAAATGTAAAACTAAAATCTAAACCTAACCCCAAATCTAAACCTAACCACAAATCTAAACCTAAAATCTAAACCTAACCCCAAATCTAAACCTTACCCCAAATATAAACCTAAAATCTAAACCTAACCCCAAATCTAAACCTAAAATCTAAACCTAACCCCAAATCTAAACCTAAAATCTAAACCTAACCCCAAATCTAAACCTAACCCCAAATCTAAACCTAAAATCTAAACCTAACCCCAAATCTAAACCTAAAATCTAAACCTAACCCCAAATCTAAACCTAACCCCAAATCTAAACCTAAAATCTAAACCTAACCCCAAATCTAAACCTAACCCCAAATCTAAACCTAAAATCTAAACCTAACCCCAAATCTAACCCTAAAATCTAAACCTAACCCCAAATCTAAACCTAACCCCAAATCTAAACCTAAAATCTAAACCTAACCCCAAATCTAAACCTAAAATCTAAACCTAACCCCAAGTCTAAACCTAACCCCAAATCTAAACCTAAAATCTAAACCTAACCCCAAGTCTAAACCTAACCCCAAATCTAAACCTAACCCCAAATCTAAACCTAACCCCAAATCTAAACCTAAAATCTAAACCTAACCCCAAATCTAAACCTAACCCCAAATCTAAACCTAAAATCTAAACCTAACCCCAAATCTAAACCTTACCCCAAATCTAAACCTAAAATCTAAACCTAACCCCAAATCAAAACCTAACCCCAAATCTAAACCTAAAATCTAAACCTAACCCCAAATTTAAACCTAAAATCTAAACCTAACCCCAAATCTAAACCTAAAATCTAAACCTAACCCCAAATCTAAACCTAACCCCAAATCTAAACCTAAAATCTAAACCTAACCCCAAATCTAAACCTAACCCCAAATCTAAACCTAAAATCTAAACCTAACCCCAAATCTAAACCTAAAATCTAAACCTAACCCCAAATCTTAACCTAACCCCAAATCTAAACCTAAAATCTTAACCTAACCCCAAATCCAAACCTAAAATCTAAACCTAACCCCAAATCTAAACCTAAAATCTAAACCTAACCCCAAATCTAAACCTAACCCCATATCTAAACCTAACCCCAAATCTAAACCTAACCCCAAATCTAAACCTAAAATCTAAACCTAACCCCAAATCTAAACCTAACCCCAAATCTAAACCTAAAATCTAAACCTAACCCCAAATCTAAACCTTACCCCAAATCTAAACCTAAAATCTAAACCTAACCCCAAATCTAAACCTAAAATCTAAACCTAACCCCAAATCTAAACCTAACCCCAAATCTAAACCTTAAATCTAAACCTAACCCCAAATCTAAACCTAAAATCTAAACCTAACCCCAAATCTAAACCTAACCCCAAATCTAAACCTAAAATCTAAACCTAACCCCAAATCTAAACCTAACCCCAAATCTAAACTTAAAATCTAAACCTTACCCCAAATCTAAACCTAAAATCTAAACCTAACCCCAAATCTAAACCTAAAATCTAAACCTAACCCCAAATCTAAACCTAACCCCAAATCTAAACCTAACCCCAAATCTAAACCTAAAATCTAAACCTAACCCCAAATCTAAACCTAAAATCTAAACCTAACCCCAAATCTAAACCTAACCCCAAATCTAAACCTAAAATCTAAACCTAACCCCAAATCTAAACCTAAAATCTAAACCTAACCCCAAATCTAAACCTAACCCCAAATCTAAACCTAACCCCAAATCTAACCCTAAAATCTAAACCTAACCCCAAATCTAAACCTAAAATCTAAACCTAACCCCAAATCTAAACCTAACCCCAAATCTAAACCTAAAATCTAAACCTAACCCCAAATCTAAACCTAAAATCTAAACCTAACCCCAAATCTAAACCTAACCCCATATCTAAACCTAAAATCTAAACCTAACCCCAAATCTAAACCTAAAATCTAAACCTAACCCCAAATCTAAACCTAACCCCAAATCTAAACCTAAAATCTAAACCTAACCCCAAATCTAAACCTTACCCCAAATATAAACCTAAAATCTAAACCTAACCCCAAATCTAAACCTAAAATCTAAACCTAACCCCAAATCTAAAGCTAAAATCTAAACCTAACCCCAAATCTAAACCTAAAATCTAAACCTAACCCCAAATCTAAACCTTAAATCTAAACCTAACACCAAATCTAAACCTAAAATCTAAACCTAACCCCAAATCTAAACCTAACCCCAAATCTAAACCTAAAATCTAAACCTAACCCCAAATCTAAACCTAAAATCTAAACCTAACCCCAAATCTAAACCGAACCCCAAATCTAAACCTAAAATCTAAACCTAACCCCAAATCTAAACCTAACCCCAAATCTAAACCTTAAATCTAAACCTAACCCCAAATCTAAACCTAAAATCTAAACCTAACCCGAAATCTAAACCTAACCCCAAATCTAAACCTAACCCCAAATCTAAACCTAAAATCTAAACCTAACCCCAAATCTAAACCTTACTCCAAATATAAACCTAAAATCTAAACCTAACCCCAAATCTAAACCTAACCCCAAATCTAAACCTAAAATCTAAACCTAACCCCAAATCTAAACCTAAAATCTAAACCTAACCCCAAATCTAAACCTAACCCCAAATCTAAACCTAAAATCTAAACCTAACCCCAAATCTAAACCTAACCCCAAATCTAAACCTAAAATCTAAACCTAACCCCAAATCTAAACCTAAAATCTAAACCTAACCCCAAATCTTAACCTAACCCCAAATCTAAACCTAAAATCTTAACCTAACCCCAAATCCAAACCTAAAATCTAAACCTAACCCCAAATCTAATCCTAAAATCTAAACCTAACCCCAAATCTAAACCTAACCCCATATCTAAACCTAACCCCAAATCTAAACCTAACCCCAAATCTAAACCTAAAATCTAAACCTAACCCCAAATCTAAACCTAACCCCAAATCTAAACCTAAAATCTAAACCTAACCCCAAATCTAAACCTTACCCCAAATCTAAACCTAAAATCTAAACCTAACCCCAAATCTAAACCTAAAATCTAAACCTAACCCCAAATCTAAACCTAACCCCAAATCTAAACCTTAAATCTAAACCTAACCCCAAATCTAAACCTAAAATCTAAACCTAACCCCAAATCTAAACCTAACCCCAAATCTAAACCTAAAATCTAAACCTAACCCCAAATCTAAACCTAACCCCAAATCTAAACCTAAAATCTAAACCTTACCCCAAATCTAAACCTAAAATCTAAACCTAACCCCAAATCTAAACCTAAAATCTAAACCTAACCCCAAATCTAAACCTAACCCCAAATCTAAACCTAACCCCAAATCTAAACCTAAAATCTAAACCTAACCCCAAATCTAAACCTAAAATCTAAACCTAACCCCAAATCTAAACCTAACCCCAAATCTAAACCTAAAATCTAAACCTAACCCCAAATCTAAACCTAACCCCAAATCTAAACCTAAAATCTAAACCTAACCCCAAATCTAAACCTAACCCCAAATCTAACCCTAAAATCTAAACCTAACCCCAAATCTAAACCTAAAATCTAAACCTAACCCCAAATCTAAACCTAACCCCATATCTAAACCTAAAATCTAAACCTAACCCCAAATCTAAACCTAAAATCTAAATCTAACCCCAAATCTAAACCTAACCCCAAATCTAAACCTAAAATCTAAACCTAACCCCAAATCTAAACCTTACCCCAAATCTAAACCTAAAATCTAAACCTAACCCCAAATCTAAACCTAAAATCTAAACCTAACCCCAAATCTAAACCTAAAATCTAAACCTAACCCCAAATCTAAACCTTACCCCAAATATAAACCTAAAATCTAAACCTAACCCCAAATCTAAACCTAACCCCAAATCTAAACCTAAAATCTAAACCTAACCCCAAATCTAAACCTTACCCCAAATATAAACCTAAAATCTAAACCTAACCCCAAATCTAAACCTAAAATCTAAACCTAACCCCAAATCTAAACCTAAAATCTAAACCTAACCCGAAATCTAAACCTAACCCCAAATCTAAACCTTAAATCTAAACCTAAGCCCAAATCTAAACCTAAAATCTAAACCTAACACCAAATCTAAACCTAACCCCAAATCTAAACCTAAAATCTAAACCTAACCCCAAATCTAAACCTAAAATCTAAACCTAACCCCAAATCTAAACCTAACCCCAAATCTAAACCTAAAATCTAAACCTAACCCCAAATCTAAACCTAACCCCAAATCTAAACCTAAAATCTAAACCTAACCCCAAATCTAACCCTAAAATCTAAACCTAACCCCAAATCTAAACCTAACCCCAAATCTAAACCTAAAATCTAAACCTAACCCCAAATCTAAACCTAAAATCTAAACCTAACCCCAAGTCTAAACCTAACCCCAAATCTAAACCTAAAATCTAAACCTAACCCCAAGTCTAAACCTAACCCCAAATCTAAACCTAACCCCAAATCTAAACCTAACCCCAAATCTAAACCTAAAATCTAAACCTAACCCCAAATCTAAACCTAACCCCAAATCTAAACCTAAAATCTAAACCTAACCCCAAATCTAAACCTTACCCCAAATCTAAACCTAAAATCTAAACCTAACCCCAAATCAAAACCTAACCCCAAATCTAAACCTAAAATCTAAACCTAACCCCAAATTTAAACCTAAAATCTAAACCTAACCCCAAATCTAAACCTAAAATCTAAACCTAACCCCAAATCTAAACCTAACCCCAAATCTAAACCTAAAATCTAAACCTAACCCCAAATCTAAACCTAACCCCAAATCTAAACCTAAAATCTAAACCTAACCCCAAATCTAAACCTAAAATCTAAACCTAACCCCAAATCTTAACCTAACCCCAAATCTAAACCTAAAATCTTAACCTAACCCCAAATCCAAACCTAAAATCTAAACCTAACCCCAAATCTAAACCTAAAATCTAAACCTAACCCCAAATCTAAACCTAACCCCATATCTAAACCTAACCCCAAATCTAAACCTAACCCCAAATCTAAACCTAAAATCTAAACCTAACCCCAAATCTAAACCTAACCCCAAATCTAAACCTAAAATCTAAACCTAACCCCAAATCTAAACCTTACCCCAAATCTAAACCTAAAATCTAAACCTAACCCCAAATCTAAACCTAAAATCTAAACCTAACCCCAAATCTAAACCTAACCCCAAATCTAAACCTTAAATCTAAACCTAACCCCAAATCTAAACCTAAAATCTAAACCTAACCCCAAATCTAAACCTAACCCCAAATCTAAACCTAAAATCTAAACCTAACCCCAAATCTAAACCTAACCCCAAATCTAAACCTAAAATCTAAACCTTACCCCAAATCTAAACCTAAAATCTAAACCTAACCCCAAATCTAAACCTAAAATCTAAACCTAACCCCAAATCTAAACCTAACCCCAAATCTAAACCTAACCCCAAATCTAAACCTAAAATCTAAACCTAACCCCAAATCTAAACCTAAAATCTAAACCTAACCCCAAATCTAAACCTAACCCCAAATCTAAACCTAAAATCTAAACCTAACCCCAAATCTAAACCTAAAATCTAAACCTAACCCCAAATCTAAACCTAACCCCAAATCTAAACCTAAAATCTAAACCTAACCCCAAATCTAAACCTAACCCCAAATCTAACCCTAAAATCTAAACCTAACCCCAAATCTAAACCTAAAATCTAAACCTAACCCCAAATCTAAACCTAACCCCAAATCTAAACCTAAAATCTAAACCTAACCCCAAATCTAAACCTAAAATCTAAACCTAACCCCAAATCTAAACCTAACCCCATATCTAAACCTAAAATCTAAACCTAACCCCAAATCTAAACCTAAAATCTAAACCTAACCTCAAGTCTAAACCTAACCCCAAATCTAAACCTAAAATCTAAACCTAACCCCAAATCTAAACCTAAATCTAAACCTAACCCCATATCTAAACCTAACCCCAAATCTAAACCTAAAATCTAAACCTAACCCCAAATCTAAACCTAACCCCATATCTAAACCTAAAATCTAAACCTAACCCCAAATCTAAACCTAAAATCTAAACCTAACCCCAAATCTAAACCTAACCCCAAATCTAAACCTAAAATCTAAACCTAACCCCAAATCTAAACCTAAAATCTAAACCTAACCCCAAGTCTAAACCTAACCCCAAATCTAAACCTAAAATCTAAACCTAACCCCAAGTCTAAACCTAACCCCAAATCTAAACCTAACCCCAAATCTAAACCTAAAATCTAAACCTAACCCCAAATCTAAACCTAACCCCAAATCTAAACCTAAAATCTAAACCTAACCCCAAATCTAAACCTTACCCCAAATCTAAACCTAAAATCTAAACCTAACCCCAAATCAAAACCTAACCCCAAATCTAAACCTAAAATCTAAACCTAACCCCAAATTTAAACCTAAAATCTAAACCTAACCCCAAATCTAAACCTAAAATCTAAACCTAACCCCAAATCTAAACCTAACCCCAAATCTAAACCTAAAATCTAAACCTAACCCCAAATCTAAACCTAACCCCAAATCTAAACCTAAAATCTAAACCTAACCCCAAATCTAAACCTAAAATCTAAACCTAACCCCAAATCTTAACCTAACCCCAAATCTAAACCTAAAATCTTAACCTAACCCCAAATCCAAACCTAAAATCTAAACCTAACCCCAAATCTAAACCTAAAATCTAAACCTAACCCCAAATCTAAACCTAACCCCATATCTAAACCTAACCCCAAATCTAAACCTAACCCCAAATCTAAACCTAAAATCTAAACCTAACCCCAAATCTAAACCTAACCCCAAATCTAAACCTAAAATCTAAACCTAACCCCAAATCTAAACCTTACCCCAAATCTAAACCTAAAATCTAAACCTAACCCCAAATCTAAACCTAAAATCTAAACCTAACCCCAAATCTAAACCTAACCCCAAATCTAAACCTTAAATCTAAACCTAACCCCAAATCTAAACCTAAAATCTAAACCTAACCCCAAATCTAAACCTAACCCCAAATCTAAACCTAAAATCTAAACCTAACCCCAAATCTAAACCTAACCCCAAATCTAAACCTAAAATCTAAACCTTACCCCAAATCTAAACCTAAAATCTAAACCTAACCCCAAATCTAAACCTAAAATCTAAACCTAACCCCAAATCTAAACCTAACCCCAAATCTAAACCTAACCCCAAATCTAAACCTAAAATCTAAACCTAACCCCAAATCTAAACCTAAAATCTAAACCTAACCCCAAATCTAAACCTAACCCCAAATCTAAACCTAAAATCTAAACCTAACCCCAAATCTAAACCTAAAATCTAAACCTAACCCCAAATCTAAACCTAACCCCAAATCTAAACCTAAAATCTAAACCTAACCCCAAATCTAAACCTAACCCCAAATCTAACCCTAAAATCTAAACCTAACCCCAAATCTAAACCTAAAATCTAAACCTAACCCCAAATCTAAACCTAACCCCAAATCTAAACCTAAAATCTAAACCTAACCCCAAATCTAAACCTAAAATCTAAACCTAACCCCAAATCTAAACCTAACCCCATATCTAAACCTAAAATCTAAACCTAACCCCAAATCTAAACCTAAAATCTAAACCTAACCTCAAGTCTAAACCTAACCCCAAATCTAAACCTAAAATCTAAACCTAACCCCAAATCTAAACCTAAATCTAAACCTAACCCCATATCTAAACCTAACCCCAAATCTAAACCTAAAATCTAAACCTAACCCCAAATCTAAACCTAACCCCATATCTAAACCTAAAATCTAAACCTAACCCCAAATCTAAACCTAAAATCTAAACCTAACCCCAAATCTAAACCTAACCCCAAATCTAAACCTAAAATCTAAACCTAACCCCAAATCTAAACCTAACCCCAAATCTAAACCTAAAATCTAAACCTAACCCCAAATCTAAACCTAAAATCTAAACCTAACCCCAAATCTAAACCTTACCCCAAATATAAACCTAAAATCTAAACCTAACCCCAAATCTAAACCTAAAATCTAAACCTAACCCCAAATCTAAACCTAAAATCTAAACCTAACCCCAAATCTAAACCTAACCCCAAATCTAAACCTAAAATCTAAACCTAACCCCAAATGTAAACCTAAAATCTAAACCTAACCCCAAATCTAAACCTAACCCCAAATCTAAACCTAAAATCTAAACCTAACCCCAAATCTAAACCTTACCCCAAATATAAACCTAAAATCTAAACCTAACCCCAAATCTAAACCTAAAATCTAAACCTAACCCCAAATCTAAACCTAACCCCAAATCTAAACCTAAAATCTAAACCTAACCCCAAATCTAAACCTAAAATCTAAACCTAACCCCAAATCTAAACCTAACCCCAAATCTAAACCTAAAATCTAAACCTAACCCCAAATCTAAACCTAACCCCAAATCTAAACCTAAAATCTAAACCTAACCCCAAATCTAACCCTAAAATCTAAACCTAACCCCAAATCTAAACCTAATCGCAAATCTAAACCTAAAATCTAAACCTAACCCCAAATCTAAACCTAAAATCTAAACCTAACCCCAAATCTAAACCTAAAATCTAAACCTAACCCCAAGTCTAAACCTAACCCCAAATCTAAACCTAAAATCTAAACCTAACCCCAAATCTAAACCTAAAATCTAAACCTAACCCCAAATCTAAACCTAACCCCAAATCTAAACCTAAAATCTAAACCTAACCCCAAATCTAAACCTTACCCCAAATCTAAACCTAAAATCTAAACCTAACCCCAAAACTAAACCTAAAATCTAAACCTAACCCCAAATTTAAACCTAAAATCTAAACCTAACCCCAAATCTAAACCTAAAATCTAAACCTAACCCCAAATCTAAACCTAACCCCAAATCTAAACCTAAAATCTAAACCTAACCCCAAATCTAAACCTAACCCCAAATCTAAACCTAAAATCTAAACCTAACCCCAAATCTAAACCTAAAATCTAAACCTAACCCCAAATCTAAACCTAACCCCAAATCTAAACCTAAAATCTGAACCTAACCCCAAATCCAAACCTAAAATCTAAACCTAACCCCAAATCTAAACCTAAAATCTAAACCTAACCCCAAATCTAAACCTAAAATCTAAACCTAACCCCAAATCTAAACCTAACCCCAAATCTAAACCTAAAATCTAAACCTAACCCCATATCTAAACCTAAAATCTAAACCTAACCCCAAATCTAAACCTAAAATCTAAACCTAACCCCAAATCTAAAGCTAAAATCTAAACCTAACCCCAAATCTAAACCTAAAATCTAAACCTAACCCCAAATTTAAACCTAACCCCAAATCTAAACCTTAAATCTAAACCTAACACCAAATCTAAACCTAAAATCTAAACCTAACCCCAAATCTAAACCTAACCCCAAATCTAAACCTAAAATCTAAACCTAACCCCAAATCTAAACCTAAAATCTAAACCTAACCCCAAATCTAAACCGAACCCCAAATCTAAACCTAAAATCTAAACCTAACCCCAAATCTAAACCTTAAATCTAAACCTAACCCCAAATCTAAACCTAAAATCTAAACCTAACCCGAAATCTAAACCTAACCCCAAATCTAAACCTAACCCCAAATCTAAACCTAAAATCTAAACCTAACCCCAAATCTAAACCTTACTCCAAATATAAACCTAAAATCTAAACCTAACCCCAAATCTAAACCTTAAATCTAAACCTAACCCCAAATCTAAACCTAAAATCTAAACCTAACCCCAAATCTAAATCTAAAATCTAAACCTAACCCCAAGTCTAAACCTAACCCCTAATCTAAACCTAAAATCTAAACCTAAAATCTAAACCTAACCCCAAATCTAAACCTAACCCCAAATCTAAACCTAACCCCAAATCTAAACCTAAAATCTAAACCTAACCCCAAATCTAAACCTTACCCCAAATATAAACCTAAAATCTAAACCTAACCCCAAATCTAAACCTAAAATCTAAACCTAACCCCAAATCTAAACCTAAAATCTAAACCTAACCCCAAATCTAAACCTAACCGCAAATCTAAACCTAAAATCTAAACCTAACCCCAAATCTAAACCTAAAATCTAAACCTAACCCCAAATCTAAACCTAACCCCAAATCTAAACCTAAAATCTAAACCTAACCCCAAATCTAAACCTAACCCCAAATCTAAACCTAAAATCTAAACCTAACCCCAAATCTAAACCTAAAATCTAAACCTAACCCCAAATCTAAACCTAAAATCTAAACCTAACCCCAAATCTAAACCTAACCCCAAATCTAAACCTAAAATCTAAACCTAACCCCAAATCTAACCCTAAAATCTAAACCTAACCCCAAATCTAAACCTAACCCCAAATCTAAACCTAAAATCTAAACCTAACCCCAAATCTAAACCTAAAATCTAAACCTAACCCCAAGTCTAAACCTAACCCCAAATCTAAACCTAAAATCTAAACCTAACCCCAAATCTAAACCTAAAATCTAAACCTAACCCCAAATCTAAACCTAACCCCAAATCTAAACCTAAAATCTAAACCTAACCCCAAATCTAAACCTTACCCCAAATCTAAACCTAAAATCTAAACCTAACCCCAAAACTAAACCTAAAATCTAAACCTAACCCCAAATCTAACCCTAAAATCTAAACCTAACCCCAAATCTAAACCTAACCCCAAATCTAAACCTAAAATCTAAACCTAACCCCAAATCTAAACCTAAAATCTAAACCTAACCCCAAGTCTAAACCTAACCCCAAATCTAAACCTAAAATCTAAACCTAACCCCAAATCTAAACCTAACCCCAAATCTAAACCGAAAATCTAAACCTAACCCCAAATCTAAACCTAAAATCTAAACCTAACCCCAAATCTAAACCTAACCCCAAATCTAAACCTAAAATCTGAACCTAACCCCAAATCCAAACCTAAAATCTAAACCTAACCCCAAATCTAAACCTAAAATCTAAACCTAACCCCAAATCTAAACCTAAAATCTAAACCTAACCCCAAATCTAAACCTAACCCCAAATCTAAACCTAAAATCTAAACCTAACCCCAAATCTAAACCTAACCCCAAATCTAAACCTAAAATCTAAACCTAACCCCAAATCTAAACCTAAAATCTAAACCTAACCCCAAATCTAAACCGAACCCCAAATCTAAACCTAAAATCTAAACCTAACCCCAAATCTAAACCTAACCCCAAATCTAAACCTTAAGTCTAAACCTAACCCCAAATCTAAACCTAAAATCTAAACCTAACCCGAAATCTAAACCTAACCCCAAATCTAAACCTAACCCCAAATCTAAACCTAAAATCTAAACCTAACCCCAAATCTAAACCTTACTCCAAATATAAACCTAAAATCTAAACCTAACCCCAAATCTAAACCTTAAATCTAAACCTAACCCCAAATCTAAACCTAAAATCTAAACCTAACCCCAAGTCTAAACCTAACCCCTAATCTAAACCTAAAATCTAAACCTAAAATCTAAACCTAACCCCAAATCTAAACCTAACCCCAAATCTAAACCTAACCCCAAATCTAAACCTAAAATCTAAACCTAACCCCAAATCTAAACCTGACCCCAAATATAAACCTAAAATCTAAACCTAACCCCAAATCTAAACCTAAAATCTAAACCTAACCCCAAATCTAAACCTAAAATCTAAACCTAACCCCAAATCTAAACCTTACCCCAAATATAAACCTAAAATCTAAACCTAACCCCAAATCTAAACCTAAAATCTAAACCTAACCCCAAATCTAAACCTAACCGCAAATCTAAACCTAAAATCTAAACCTAACCCCAAATCTAAACCTAAAATCTAAACCTAACCCCAAATCTAAACCTAACCCCAAATCTAAACCTAAAATCTAAACCTAACCCCAAATCTAAACCTAAAATCTAAACCTAACCCCAAATCTAAACCTAACCCCAAATCTAAACCTAAAATCTAAACCTAACCCCAAATCTAAACCTAACCCCAAATGTAAACCTAAAATCTAAACCTAACCTCAAGTCTAAACCTAACCCCAAATCTAAACCTAAAATCTAAACCTAACCCCAAATCTAAACCTAAATCTAAACCTAACCCCATATCTAAACCTAACCCCAAATCTAAACCTAAAATCTAAACCTAACCCCAAATCTAAACCTAACCCCATATCTAAACCTAAAATCTAAACCTAACCCCAAATCTAAACCTAAAATCTAAACCTAACCCCAAATCTAAACCTAAAATCTAAACCTAACCCCAAATCTAAACCTAACCCCAAATCTAAACCTAAAATCTAAACCTAACCCCAAATCTAAACCTAAAATCTAAACCTAACCCCAAATCTAAACCTTACCCCAAATATAAACCTAAAATCTAAACCTAACCCAAATCTAAACCTAAAATCTAAACCTAACCCCAAATCTAAACCTAAAATCTAAACCTAACCCCAAATCTAAACCTAACCCCAAATCTAAACCTAAAATCTAAACCTAACCCCAAATGTAAACCTAAAATCTAAACCTAACCCCAAATCTAAACCTAACCCCAAATCTAAACCTAAAATCTAAACCTAACCCCAAATCTAAACCTTACCCCAAATATAAACCTAAAATCTAAACCTAACCCCAAATCTAAACCTAAAATCTAAACCTAACCCCAAATCTAAACCTAACCCCAAATCTAAACCTAAAATCTAAACCTAACCCCAAATCTAAACCTAACCCCAAATCTAAACCTAAAATCTAAACCTAACCCCAAATCTAAACCTAACCCCAAATCTAACCTAAAATCTAAACCTAACCCCAAATCTAAACCTAAATCTAAACCTAATCCCAAATCTAAACCTAACCCCAAATCTAAACCTAAAATCTAAACCTAACCCCAAATCTAAACCTAAAATCTAAACCTAACCCCAAGTCTAAACCTAACCCCAAATCTAAACCTAAAATCTAAACCTAACCCCAAATCTAAACCTAAAATCTAAACCTAACCCCAAATCTAAACCTAACCCCAAATCTAAACCTAAAATCTAAACCTAACCCCAAATCTAAACCTTACCCCAAATCTAAACCTAAAATCTAAACCTAACCCCAAATCTAAACCTAACCCCAAATCTAAACCTAAAATCTAAACCTAACCCCAAATTTAAACCTAAAATCTAACCTAACCCCAAATTTAAACCTAAAATCTAAACCTAACCCAAAATCTAAACCTAAAATCTAAACCTAACCCCAAATCTAAACCTAACCCCAAATCTAAACCTAAAATCTAAACCTAACCCCAAATCTAAACCTAACCCCAAATCTAAACCTAAAATCTGAACCTAACCCAAATCCAAACCTAAAATCTAAACCTAACCCCAAATCTAAACCTAAAATCTAAACCTAACCCAAATCTAAACCTAACCCCAAATCTAAACCTAAAATCTAAACCTAACCCCAAATCTAAACCTAACCCCAAATCTAAACCTAAAATCTAAACCTAAAATCTAAACCTAACCCCATATATAACCTAAAATCTAAACCTAACCCCAAATCTAAACCTAAAATCTAACCTAACCCCAAATCTAAACCTTACCCCAAATCTAAACCTAAAATCTAAACCTAACCCCAATCTAAACCTAAAATCTAAACCTAACCCCAAATCTAAACCTAACCCCAAATCTAAACCTTAAATCTAAACCTAACCCCAAATCTAAACCTAAAATCTAAACCTAACCCCAAATCTAAACCTAACCCCAAATCTAAACCTAAAATCTAAACCTAACCCCAAATCTAAACTTAAAATCTAAACCTAACCCCAAATCTAAACCTAACCCCAAATCTAAACCTAAAATCTAAACCTAACCCCAAATCTAAACCTAACCCCAAATCTAAACCTAAAATCTAAACCTTACCCCAAATCTAAACCTAAAATCTAAACCTAACCCCAAATCTAAACCTAAAATCTAAACCTAACCCCAAATCTAAACCTACCCCAAATCTAAACCTAAAATCGAAACCTAACCCCAAATCTAAACCTAACCCCAAATCTAAACCTAAAATCTAAACCTAACCCCAAATCTAAACCTAAAATCTAAACCTAAACCCAAATCTAACCCTAAAATCTAAACCTAACCCCAAATCTAAACCTAACCCCAAATCTAAACCTAAAATCTAAACCTAACCCCAAATCTAAACCTAAAATCTAAACCTAACCCCAAGTCTAAACCTAACCCCAAATCTAAACCTAAAATCTAAACCTAACCCCAAATCTAAACCTAAAATCTAAACCTAACCCCAAATCTAAACCTAAAATCTAAACCTAACCCCAAATCTAAACCTAACTCCAAATCTAAACCTAAAATCTAAACCTAACCCCAAATCTAAACCTAACCCCAAATCTAAACCTAAAATCTAAACCTAACCCCAAATCTAAACCTAAAATCTAAACCTAACCCCAAATCTAAACCTAAAATCTAAACCTAACCCCAAATCTAAACCTAAAATCTAAACCTAACCCCAAATCTAAACCTAACTCCAAATCTAAACCTAAAATCTAAACCTAACCCCAAATCTAAACCTAACCCCAAATCTAAACCTAAAATCTAAACCTAACCCCAAATCTAAACCTAACCCCAAATCTAAACCTAAAATCTAAACCTAACCCCAAATCTAAACCTGAAATCTAAACCTAACCCCAAATCTAAACCTAACCCCAAATCTAAACCTAAAATCTAAACCTAACCCCAAATCTAAACCTAACCCCAAATCTAAACCTAAAATCTAAACCTAACCCCAAATCTAAACCTAAAATCTAAACCTAACCCCAAGTCTAAACCTAACCCCAAATCTAAACCTAAAATCTAAACCTAACCCCAAATCTAAACCTAAAATCTAAACCTAACCCCAAATCTAAACCTAACCCCAAATCTAAACCTAAAATCTAAACCTAACCCCAAATCTAAACCTAAAATCTAAACCTAACCCCAAATCTAAACCTAACCCCAAATCTAAAACTAAAATCTAAACCTAACCCCAAATCTAAACCTAAAATTTAAACCTAACCCCAAATCTAAACCTAACCCCAAATCTAAACCTAAAATCTAAACCTAACCCCAAATCTAAACCTAACCCCAAATCTAAACCTAAAATCTAAACCTAACCCCAAATCTAAACCTTACCCCAAATATAAACCTAAAATCTAAACCTAACCCCAAATCTAAACCTAAAATCTAAACCTAACCCCAAATCTAAACCTAACCCCAAATCTAAACCTAAAATCTAAACCTAACCCCAAATCTAAACCTAACCCCAAATCTAAACCTAAAATCTAAACCTAACCCCAAATTTAAACCTAAAATCTAAACCTAACCCCAAATCTAAACCTAAAATCTAAACCTACCCCAAATCTAAACCTAACCCCAAATCTAAACCTAAAATCTAAACCTAACCCCAAATCTAAACCTAACCCCAAATCTAAACCTAAAATCTAAACCTAACCCCAAATCTAAACCTAACCCCAAATCTAAACCTAAAATCTAAACCTAAAATCTAAACCTAACCCCATATCTAAACCTAAAATCTAAACCTAACCCCAAATCTAAACCTAACCCCAAATCTAAACCTAAAATCTAAACCTAACCCCAAATCTAAACCTTACCCCAAATCTAAACCTAAAATCTAAACCTAACCCCAAATCTAAACCTAAAATCTAAACCTAACCCCAAATCTAAACCTAACCCCAAATCTAAACCTTAAATCTAAACCTAACCCCAAATCTAAACCTAAAATCTAAACCTAACCCCAAATCTAAACCTAACCCCAAATCTAAACCTAAAATCTAAACCTAACCCCAAATCTAAACTTAAAATCTAAACCTAACCCCAAATCTAAACCTAAAATCTAAACCTAACCCCAAATCTAAACCTAAAATCTAAACCTAACCCCAAATCTAAACCTAACCCCAAATCTAAACCTAAAATCTAAACCTTACCCCAAATCTAAACCTAAAATCTAAACCTAACCCCAAATCTAAACCTAAAATCTAAACCTAACCCCAAATCTAAACCTAACCCCAAATCTAAACCTAACCCCAAATCTAAACCTAAAATCGAAACCTAACCCCAAATCTAAACCTAAAATCTAAACCTAACCCCAAATCTAAACCTAAAATCTAAACCTAAACCCAAATCTAACCCTAAAATCTAAACCTAACCCCAAATCTAAACCTAACCCCAAATCTAAACCTAAAATCTAAACCTAACCCCAAATCTAAACCTAAAATCTAAACCTAACCCCAAGTCTAAACCTAACCCCAAATCTAAACCTAAAATCTAAACCTAACCCCAAATCTAAACCTAAAATCTAAACCTAACCCCAAATCTAAACCTAACCCCAAATCTAAACCTAAAATCTAAACCTAACCCCAAATCTAAACCTAAAATCTAAACCTAACCCCAAATCTAAACCTAACCCCAAATCTAAACCTAAAATCTAAACCTAACCCCAAATCTAAACCTAACCCCAAATCTAAACCTAAAATCTAAACCTAACCCCAAATCTAAACCTAAAATCTAAACCTAACCCCAAATCTAAACCTAACCCCAAATCTAAACCTAACCCCAAATCTAAACCTAATATCTAAACCTAACCCCAAATTTAAACCTAAAATCTAAACCTAACCCCAAATCTAAACCTGAAATCTAAACCTAACCCCAAATCTAAACCTAACCCCAAATCTAAACCTAAAATCTAAACCTAACCCCAAATCTAAACCTAACCCCAAATCTAAACCTAAAATCTAAACCTAACCCCAAATCTAAACCTAAAATCTAAACCTAACCCCAAATCTAAACCTAAAATCTAAACCTAACCCCAAGTCTAAACCTAACCCCAAATCTAAACCTAAAATCTGAACCTAACCCCAAATCCAAACCTAAAATCTAAACCTAACACCAAATCTAAACCTAACCCCAAATCTAAACCTAAAATCTAAACCTAACCCCAAATCTAAACCTAAAATCTAAACCTAACCCCAAATCTAAACCTAAAATCTAAACCTAACCCCAAATCTAAACCTAAAATCTAAACCTAAACCCAAATCTAAACCTAACCCCAAATCTAAACCTAAAATCTAAACCTAACCCCAAATCTAAACCTAACCCCATATCTAAACCTAAAATCTAAACCTAACCCCAAATGTAAACCTAAAATCTAAACCTAACCCCAAATCTAAACCTAAAATCTAAACCTAACCCCAAATGTAAACCTAAAATCTAAACCTAACCCCAAATCTAAACCTAAAATCTAAACCTAACCCCACATCTAAATCTAACCCCAAATCTAAACCTAAAATCTAAACCTAACCCCAAATCTAAACCTAAAATCTAAACCTAACCCCAAATCTAAACCTAACCCCAAATCTAAACCTAAAATCTAAACCTAACCCCAAATCTAAACCTAAAATCTAAACCTAAACCCAAATCTAACCCTAAAATCTAAACCTAACCCCAAATCTAAACCTAACCCCAAATCTAAACCTAAAATCTAAACCTAACCCCAAATCTAAACCTAAAATCTAAACCTAAACCCAAATCTAACCCTAAAATCTAAACCTAACCCCAAATCTAAACCTAACCCCAAATCTAAACCTAAAATCTAAACCTAACCCCAAATCTAAACCTAAAATCTAAACCTAACCCCAAGTCTAAACCTAACCCCAAATCTAAACCTAAAATCTAAACCTAACCCCAAATCTAAACCTAAAATCTAAACCTAACCCCAAATCTAAACCTAACCCCAAATCTAAACCTAAAATCTAAACCTAACCCCAAATCTAAACCTAAAATCTAAACCTAACCCCAAATCTAAACCTAACCCCAAATCTAAACCTAAAATCTAAACCTAACCCCAAATCTAAACCTAACCCCAAATCTAAACCTTAAATCTAAACCTAACCCCAAATCTAAACCTAAAATCTAAACCTAACCCCATATCTAAACCTAAAATCTAAACCTAACCCCAAATGTAAACCTAAAATCTAAACCTAACCCCAAATCTAAACCTAACCCCAAATCTAAACCTAAAATCTAAACCTAACCCCAAATCTAAACCTAAAATTTAAACCTAACCCCAAATCTAAACCTAACCCCAAATCTAAACCTAAAATCTAAACCTAACCCCAAATCTAAACCTAAAATCTAAACCTAACCCCAAATCTAAACCTAACCCCAAATCTAAACCTAAAATCTAAACCTAACCCCAAATCTAAACCTAACCCCAAATCTAAACCTAAAATCTAAACCTAACCCCAAATCTAAACCTAACCCCAAATCTAAACCTAAAATCTAAACCTAACCCCAAATCTAAACCTAACCCCAAATCTAAACCTAAAATCTAAACCTAACCCCAAATCTAAACCTAAAATCTAAACCTAACCCCAAATCTAAACCTAACCCCAAATCTAAACCTAAAATCTAAACCTAACCCCAAATCTAAACCTAACCCCAAATCTAAACCTAAAATCTAAACCTAACCCCAAATCTAAACCTAAAATCTAAACCTAACCCCAAATCTAAACCTAACCCCAAATCTAAACCTAAAATCTAAACCTAACCCCAAATCTAAACCTAACCCCAAATCTAAACCTAAAATCTAAACCTAACCCCAAATCTAAACCTAACCCCAAATCTAAACCTAAAATCTAAACCTAACCCCAAATCTAAACCTAAAATCTAAACCTAACCCCAAATCTAAACCTAACCCCAAATCTAAACCTAAAATCTAAACCTAACCCCAAGTCTAAACCTAACCCCAAATCTAAACCTAAAATCTGAACCTAACCCCAAATCCAAACCTAAAATCTAAACCTAACCCCAAATCTAAACCTAACCCCAAATCTAAACCTAAAATCTAAACCTAACCCCAAATCTAACCCTAAAATCTAAACCTAACCCCAAATCTAAACCTAACCCCAAATCTAAACCTAAAATCTAAACCTAAAATCTAAGCCTAACACCAAATTTAAACCTAAAATCTAAACCTAACCCCAAATCTAAACCTAATCCCAAATCTAAACCTAAAATCTAAACCTAACCCCAAATCTAAACCTAAAATCTAAACCTAACCCCAAATCTAAACCTAACCCCAAATCTAAACCTAAAATCTAAACCTAACCCCAAATCTAAACCTAAAATCTAAACCTAACCCCAAATCTAAACCTAACCCCAAATCTAAACCTAAAATCTAAACCTAACCCCAAATCTAAACCTAAAATCTAAACCTAACCCCAAATCTAAACCTAACCCCAAATCTAAACCTAAAATCTAAACCTAACCCCAAATCTAAACCTAAAATCTAAACCTAACCCCAAATCTAAACCTAACCCCAACTCTAAACCTTAATCTAAACCTAACCCCAAATCTAAACCTAAAATCTAAACCTAACCCCAAATCTAAACCTAACCCCAAATCTAAACCTAAAATCTAAACCTAACCCCAAATCTAAACCTAACCCCAAATCTAAACCTAAAATCTAAACCTAACCCCAAATCTAATCCTTACCCCAAATATAAACCTAAAATCTAAACCTAACCCCAAATCTAAACCTAAAATCTAAACCTAACCCCAAATCTAAACCTAACCCCAAATCTAAACCTAAAATCTAAACCTAACCCCATATCTAAACCTAAAATCTAAACCTAACCCCAAATGTAAACCTAAAATCTAAACCTAACCCCAAATCTAAACCTAACCCCAAATCTAAACCTAAAATCTAAACCTAACCCCAAATCTAAACCTTACCCCAAATATAAACCTAAAATCTAAACCTAACCCCAAATCTAAACCTAAAATCTAAACCTAACCCCAAATCTAAACCTAACCCCAAATCTAAACCTAAAATCTAAACCTAACCCCAAATCTAAACCTAAAATCTAAACCTAACCCCAAATCTAAACCTAACCCCAATCTAAACCTAAAATCTAACCTAACCCCAAATCTAAACCTAACCCCAAATCTAAACCTAAAATCTAAACCTAACCCCAAATCTAAACCTAAAATCTAAACCTAACCCCAAATCTAAACCTAACCCCAAATCTAAACCTAAAATCTAAACCTAACCCCAAATCTAAACCTAACCCCAAATCTAAACCTAAAATCTAAACCTAACCCCAAATCTAAACCTAAAATCTAAACCTAACCCCAAATCTAAACCTAACCCAAATCTAAACCTAAAATCTAAACCTAACCCCAAATCTAAACCTAACCCCAAATCTAAACCTAAAATCTAAACCTAACCCCAAATCTAAACCTAACCCCAAATCTAAACCGAAATCTAAACCTAACCCCAAATCTAAACCTAACCCCAAATCTAAACCTAAAATCTAAACCTAACCCCAAATCTAAACCTAAAATCTAAACCTAACCCCAAATCTAAACCTAACCCTAAATCTAAACCTAAAATCTAAACCTAACCCCAAATCTAAACCTAACCCCAAATCTAAACCTAAAATCTAAACCTAACCCCAAGTCTAAACCTAACCCCAAATCTAAACCTAAAATCTGAACCTAACCCCAAATCCAAACCTAAAATCTAAACCTAACCCCAAATCTAAACCTAACCCCAAATCTAAACCTAAAATCTAAACCTAACCCCAAATCTAACCCTAAAATCTAAACCTAACCCCAAATCTAAACCTAACCCCAAATCTAAACCTAAAATCTAAACCTAAAATCTAAGCCTAACACCAATTTAAACCTAAAATCTAAACCTAACCCCAAATCTAAACCTAATCCCAAATCTAAACCTAAAATCTAAACCTAACCCCAAATCTAAACCTAAAATCTAAACCTAACCCCAAATCTAAACCTAACCCCAAATCTAAACCTAAAATCTAAACCTAACCCCAAATCTAAACCTAAAATCTAAACCTAACCCCAAATCTAAACCTAACCCCAAATCTAAACCTAAAATCTAAACCTAACCCCAAATCTAAACCTTAAATCTAAACCTAACCCCAAATCTAAACCTAAAATCTAAACCTAACCCCAAATCTAAACCTAACCCCAAATCTAACCCTAAAATCTAAACCTAACCCCAAATCTAAACCTAAAATCTAAACCTAACCCCAAATCTAAACCTAACCCCAAATCTAAACCTAAAATCTAAACCTAACCCCAAATCTAAACCTAAAATCTAAACCTAACCCCAAATCTAAACCTAACCCCAAATCTAAACCTAAAATCTAAACCTAACCCCAAATCTAAACCTAACCCCAAATCTAAACCTAAAATCTAAACCTAACCCCAAATCTAAACCTAACCCAAATCTAAACCTAAAATCTAAACCTAAAATCTAAACCTAACCCCATATCTAAACCTAAAATCTAAACCTAACCCCAAATCTAAACCTAACCCCAAATCTAAACCTAAAATCTAAACCTAACCCAAATCTAAACCTTACCCCAAATCTAAACCTAAAATCTAAACCTAACCCAAATCTAAACCTAAAATCTAAACCTAACCCCAAATCTAAACCTAACCCCAAATCTAAACCTTAAATCTAAACCTAACCCCAAATCTAAACCTAAAATCTAAACCTAACCCCAAATCTAAACCTAACCCCAAATCTAAACCTAAAATCTAAACCTAACCCCAAATCTAAACTTAAAATCTAAACCTAACCCCAAATCTAAACCTAACCCCAAATCTAAACCTAAAATCTAAACCTAACCCCAAATCTAAACCTAACCCCAAATCTAAACCTAAAATCTAAACCTTACCCCAAATCTAAACCTAAAATCTAAACCTAACCCAAATCTAAACCTAAAATCTAAACCTAACCCCAAATCTAAACCTAACCCAAATCTAAACCTAACCCCAAATCTAAACCTAAAATCGAAACCTAACCCCAAATCTAAACCTAAAATCTAAACCTAACCCCAAATCTAAACCTAAAATCTAAACCTAAACCCAAATCTAACCCTAAAATCTAAACCTAACCCCAAATCTAAACCTAACCCCAAATCTAAACCTAAAATCTAAACCTAACCCCAAATCTAAACCTAAAATCTAAACCTAACCCCAAGTCTAAACCTAACCCCAAATCTAAACCTAAAATCTAAACCTAACCCCAAATCTAAACCTAAAATCTAAACCTAACCCCAAATCTAAACCTAACCCCAAATCTAAACCTAAAATCTAAACCTAACCCCAAATCTAAACCTAAAATCTAAACCTAACCCCAAATCTAAACCTAACCCCAAATCTAAACCTAAAATCTAAACCTAACCCCAATCTAAACCTAACCCCAAATCTAAACCTAAAATCTAAACCTAACCCCAAATCTAAACCTAACCCCAAATCTAAACCTAAAATCTAAACCTAACCCCAAATCTAAACCTAACCCCAAATCTAAACCTAATATCTAAACCTAACCCCAAATTTAAACCTAAAATCTAAACCTAACCCCAAATCTAAACCTGAAATCTAAACCTAACCCCAATCTAAACCTAACCCCAAATCTAAACCTAAAATCTAAACCTAACCAAAACCTAACCCCAAATCTAAACCTAACCCCAAATCTAAACCTAAAATCTAAACCTAACCCCAAATCTAAACCTAAAATCTAAACCTAACCCCAAATCTAAACCTAAAATCTAAACCTAACCCCAAGTCTAAACCTAACCCCAAATCTAAACCTAAAATCTGAACCTAACCCCAAATCCAAACCTAAAATCTAAACCTAACACCAAATCTAAACCTAACCCCAAATCTAAACCTAAAATCTAAACCTAACCCCAAATCTAAACCTAAAATCTAAACCACTAACCCCAAATCTAAACCTAACCCCAAATCTAAACCTAAAATCTAAACCTAACCCCAAATCTAAACCTAAAATCTAAACCTAAACCCAAATCTAAACCTAACCCCAAATCTAAACCTAAAATCTAAACCTAACCCCAAATCTAAACCTAACCCCATATCTAAACCTAAACTAACCTAACCCCAAATGTAAACCTAAAATCTAAACCTAACCCCAAATCTAAACCTAAAATCTAAACCTAACCCCAAATGTAAACCTAAAATCTAAACCTAACCCCAAATCTAAACCTAAAATCTAAACCTAACCCCAAATCTAAATCTAACCCCAAATCTAAACCTAAAATCTAAACCTAACCCCAAATCTAAACCTAAAATCTAAACCTAACCCCAAATCTAAACCTAACTCCAAATCTAAACCTAAAATCTAAACCTAACCCCAAATCTAAACCTAAAATCTAAACCTAAACCCAAATCTAACCCTAAAATCTAAACCTAACCCCAAATCTAAACCTAACCCCAAATCTAAACCTAAAATCTAAACCTAACCCCAAATCTAAACCTAAAATCTAAACCTAACCCCAAGTCTAAACCTAACCCCAAATCTAAACCTAAAATCTAAACCTAACCCCAAATCTAAACCTAAAATCTAAACCTAACCCCAAATCTAAACCTAACCCCAAATCTAAACCTAAAATCTAAACCTAACCCCAAATCTAAACCTAAAATCTAAACCTAACCCCAAATCTAAACCTAACCCCAAATCTAAACCTAAAATCTAAACCTAACCCCAAATCTAAACCTAACCCCAAATCTAAACCTAAAATCTAAACCTAACCCCAAATCTAAACCTAAAATCTAAACCTAACCCCAAATCTAAACCTAACCCCAAATCTAAACCTAAAATCTAAACCTAACCCCAAATCTAAACCTAAAATCTAAACCTAACCCCAAATCTAAACCTAACCCCAAATCTAAACCTTAAATCTAAACCTAACCCCAAATCTAAACCTAAAATCTAAACCTAACCCCAAATCTAAACCTAACCCCAAATCTAAACCTAAAATCTAAACCTAACCCCAAATCTAAACCTAACCCCAAATCTAAACCTAAAATCTAAACCTAACCCCAAATCTAATCCTTACCCCAAATATAAACCTAAAATCTAAACCTAACCCCAAATCTAAACCTAAAATCTAAACCTAACCCCAAATCTAAACCTAACCCCAAATCTAAACCTAAAATCTAAACCTAACCCCATATCTAAACCTAAAATCTAAACCTAACCCCAAATGTAAACCTAAAATCTAAACCTAACCCCAAATCTAAACCTAACCCCAAATCTAAACCTAAAATCTAAACCTAACCCCAAATCTAAACCTTACCCCAAATATAAACCTAAAATCTAAACCTAACCCCAAATCTAAACCTAAAATCTAAACCTAACCCCAAATCTAAACCTAACCCCAAATCTAAACCTAAAATCTAAACCTAACCCCAAATCTAAACCTAAAATCTAAACCTAACCCCAAATCTAAACCTAAAATCTAAACCTAACCCCAAATCTAAACCTAACCCCAAATCTAAACCTAAAATCTAAACCTAACCCCAAATCTAAACCTAAAATCTAAACCTAACCCCAAATCTAAACCTAACCCCAAATCTAAACCTAAAATCTAAACCTAACCCCAAATCTAAACCTAACCCCAAATCTAAACCTAAAATCTAAACCTAACCCCAAATCTAAACCTAAAATCTAAACCTAACCCCAAATCTAAACCTAACCCCAAATCTAAACCTAAAATCTAAACCTAACCCCAAATCTAAACCTAACCCCAAATCTAAACCTAAAATCTAAACCTAACCCCAAATCTAAACCTAACCCCAAATCTAAACCTAAAATCTAAACCTAACCCCAAATCTAAACCTAACCCCAAATCTAAACCTAAAATCTAAACCTAACCCCAAATCTAAACCTAAAATCTAAACCTAACCCCAAATCTAAACCTAACCCTAAATCTAAACCTAAAATCTAAACCTAACCCCAAATCTAAACCTAACCCCAAATCTAAACCTAAAATCTAAACCTAACCCCAAGTCTAAACCTAACCCCAAATCTAAACCTAAAATCTGAACCTAACCCCAAATCCAAACCTAAAATCTAAACCTAACCCCAAATCTAAACCTAACCCCAAATCTAAACCTAAAATCTAAACCTAACCCCAAATCTAACCCTAAAATCTAAACCTAACCCCAAATCTAAACCTAACCCCAAATCTAAACCTAAAATCTAAACCTAAAATCTAAGCCTAACACCAAATTTAAACCTAAAATCTAAACCTAACCCCAAATCTAAACCTAATCCCAAATCTAAACCTAAAATCTAAACCTAACCCCAAATCTAAACCTAAAATCTAAACCTAACCCCAAATCTAAACCTAACCCCAAATCTAAACCTAAAATCTAAACCTAACCCCAAATCTAAACCTAAAATCTAAACCTAACCCCAAATCTAAACCTAACCCCAAATCTAAACCTAAAATCTAAACCTAACCCCAAATCTAAACCTAACCCCAAATCTAACCCTAAAATCTAAACCTAACCCCAAATCTAAACCTAAAATCTAAACCTAACCCCAAATCTAAACCTAACCCCAAATCTAAACCTAAAATCTAAACCTAACCCCAAATCTAAACCTAAAATCTAAACCTAACCCCAAATCTAAACCTAAAATCTAAACCTAACCCCAAATCTAAACCTAACCCTAAATCTAAACCTAAAATCTAAACCTAACCCCAAATCTAAACCTAACCCCAAATCTAAACCTAAAATCTAAACCTAACCCCAAGTCTAAACCTAACCCCAAATCTAAACCTAAAATCTGAACCTAACCCCAAATCCAAACCTAAAATCTAAACCTAACCCCAAATCTAAACCTAACCCCAAATCTAAACCTAAAATCTAAACCTAACCCCAAATCTAACCCTAAAATCTAAACCTAACCCCAAATCTAAACCTAACCCCAAATCTAAACCTAAAATCTAAACCTAAAATCTAAGCCTAACACCAAATTTAAACCTAAAATCTAAACCTAACCCCAAATCTAAACCTAATCCCAAATCTAAACCTAAAATCTAAACCTAACCCCAAATCTAAACCTAAAATCTAAACCTAACCCCAAATCTAAACCTAACCCCAAATCTAAACCTAAAATCTAAACCTAACCCCAAATCTAAACCTAAAATCTAAACCTAACCCCAAATCTAAACCTAACCCCAAATCTAAACCTAAAATCTAAACCTAACCCCAAATCTAAACCTTAAATCTAAACCTAACCCCAAATCTAAACCTAAAATCTAAACCTAACCCCAAATCTAAACCTAACCCCAAATCTAACCCTAAAATCTAAACCTAACCCCAAATCTAAACCTAAAATCTAAACCTAACCCCAAATCTAAACCTAACCCCAAATCTAAACCTAAAATCTAAACCTAACCCCAAATCTAAACCTAAAATCTAAACCTAACCCCAAATCTAAACCTAACCCCAAATCTAAACCTAAAATCTAAACCTAACCCCAAATCTAAACCTAACCCCAAATCTAAACCTAAAATCTAAACCTAACCCCAAATCTAAACCTAACCCCAAATCTAAACCTAAAATCTAAACCTAAAATCTAAACCTAACCCCATATCTAAACCTAAAATCTAAACCTAACCCCAAATCTAAACCTAACCCCAAATCTAAACCTAAAATCTAAACCTAACCCCAAATCTAAACCTTACCCCAAATCTAAACCTAAAATCTAAACCTAACCCCAAATCTAAACCTAAAATCTAAACCTAACCCCAAATCTAAACCTAACCCCAAATCTAAACCTTAAATCTAAACCTAACCCCAAATCTAAACCTAAAATCTAAACCTAACCCCAAATCTAAACCTAACCCCAAATCTAAACCTAAAATCTAAACCTAACCCCAAATCTAAACTTAAAATCTAAACCTAACCCCAAATCTAAACCTAACCCCAAATCTAAACCTAAAATCTAAACCTAACCCCAAATCTAAACCTAACCCCAAATCTAAACCTAAAATCTAAACCTTACCCCAAATCTAAACCTAAAATCTAAACCTAACCCCAAATCTAAACCTAAAATCTAAACCTAACCCCAAATCTAAACCTAACCCCAAATCTAAACCTAACCCCAAATCTAAACCTAAAATCGAAACCTAACCCCAAATCTAAACCTAAAATCTAAACCTAACCCCAAATCTAAACCTAAAATCTAAACCTAAACCCAAATCTAACCCTAAAATCTAAACCTAACCCCAAATCTAAACCTAACCCCAAATCTAAACCTAAAATCTAAACCTAACCCCAAATCTAAACCTAAAATCTAAACCTAACCCCAAGTCTAAACCTAACCCCAAATCTAAACCTAAAATCTAAACCTAACCCCAAATCTAAACCTAAAATCTAAACCTAACCCCAAATCTAAACCTAACCCCAAATCTAAACCTAAAATCTAAACCTAACCCCAAATCTAAACCTAAAATCTAAACCTAACCCCAAATCTAAACCTAACCCCAAATCTAAACCTAAAATCTAAACCTAACCCCAAATCTAAACCTAACCCCAAATCTAAACCTAAAATCTAAACCTAACCCCAAATCTAAACCTAACCCCAAATCTAAACCTAAAATCTAAACCTAACCCCAAATCTAAACCTAACCCCAAATCTAAACCTAATATCTAAACCTAACCCCAAATTTAAACCTAAAATCTAAACCTAACCCCAAATCTAAACCTGAAATCTAAACCTAACCCCAAATCTAAACCTAACCCCAAATCTAAACCTAAAATCTAAACCTAACCCCAAATCTAAACCTAACCCCAAATCTAAACCTAAAATCTAAACCTAACCCCAAATCTAAACCTAAAATCTAAACCTAACCCCAAATCTAAACCTAAAATCTAAACCTAACCCCAAGTCTAAACCTAACCCCAAATCTAAACCTAAAATCTGAACCTAACCCCAAATCCAAACCTAAAATCTAAACCTAACACCAAATCTAAACCTAACCCCAAATCTAAACCTAAAATCTAAACCTAACCCCAAATCTAAACCTAAAATCTAAACCTAACCCCAAATCTAAACCTAACCCCAAATCTAAACCTAAAATCTAAACCTAACCCCAAATCTAAACCTAAAATCTAAACCTAAACCCAAATCTAAACCTAACCCCAAATCTAAACCTAAAATCTAAACCTAACCCCAAATCTAAACCTAACCCCATATCTAAACCTAAAATCTAAACCTAACCCCAAATGTAAACCTAAAATCTAAACCTAACCCCAAATCTAAACCTAAAATCTAAACCTAACCCCAAATGTAAACCTAAAATCTAAACCTAACCCCAAATCTAAACCTAAAATCTAAACCTAACCCCAAATCTAAATCTAACCCCAAATCTAAACCTAAAATCTAAACCTAACCCCAAATCTAAACCTAAAATCTAAACCTAACCCCAAATCTAAACCTAACTCCAAATCTAAACCTAAAATCTAAACCTAACCCCAAATCTAAACCTAAAATCTAAACCTAAACCCAAATCTAACCCTAAAATCTAAACCTAACCCCAAATCTAAACCTAACCCAAATCTAAACCTAAAATCTAAACCTAACCCCAAATCTAAACCTAAAATCTAAACCTAACCCCAAGTCTAAACCTAACCCCAAATCTAAACCTAAAATCTAAACCTAACCCCAAATCTAAACCTAAAATCTAAACCTAACCCCAAATCTAAACCTAACCCCAAATCTAAACCTAAAATCTAAACCTAACCCCAAATCTAAACCTAAAATCTAAACCTAACCCCAAATCTAAACCTAACCCCAAATCTAAACCTAAAATCTAAACCTAACCCCAAATCTAAACCTAACCCCAAATCTAAACCTAAAATCTAAACCTAACCCCAAATCTAAACCTAAAATCTAAACCTAACCCCAAATCTAAACCTAACCCCAAATCTAAACCTAAAATCTAAACCTAACCCCAAATCTAAACCTAAAATCTAAACCA